>NW_010399738.1:31086-45740 GCF_000710305.1 Buceros rhinoceros silvestris
GGATTATGGAAGTGTTGTGCCCCCTGTCCACAGCATTGGTGGGGCCCCACCTCAAATGCTGTGTCCAGTTTTGGGCCCTTCACTTCAGGAAGGACATTGAGGTGCTGGAGAGTGTCCAGAACAGGGCAAGAAAGCTGGTGAAAAGTCTAGAGAACAATACCTCTGAGGAGCGGCTGAGGGAACTGTGGATGTTTAGCCTGGAGAAAAGGAGGCTCAGGAGACCTTATAACTCTCTGCAGCTACCTGAAAGGAGGTTGTAGTGAGGTGGTATCGGATTCTTTTCCCAAGTAAGAAGTGAGAGGACGAGAGCAAATGGGATCAAGTTGCACCAGGGGAGATTTAGGTTGGATATTATGAAAAATGTCTTTATGGAAAGGGTTGTAAAGCACTGGAACAGGCTGCCCAGGGAGGGGGTGGAGTCACCAGCCCTGGAAGTACTTAAAAGATGCGTAGATGTTGTGCTTAGTGGTGACTTGGCAGTGCTGGGTTAACAATCAGACCTGATGATCTTAAAGGTCTCTTCTGACTGAAATGACTTAATGATTGTAATATTCTGGGTGGATAAGAGCAAGAAGAATTCCAGCCAGCAACTCGGACACAAAACTAGTTACATGATGTAAACTGCTGTATAAAACAGCACATAGTGTCACGTGAAGAGATGGGACAGTGCCACTTTATGAAGGCAAATTTTCACTCCAAATTTGCCCCTCCAGTTGTTTACTGACTGCACATAATTTACAAAAGTATTTAAATCAGTTCAAATTATTAGTAACAATAAAAATGAAAGGAGTGCTCAACTGTGGGTCTTCTCCAGCTCTTGAGGTATTTTCTGTTACTATCTTCCTTTTGTCAGGCTCATGGAACTGAAGTGTCTGTTTAAAAAAACATGACAATCATCTCCAATATTCCTTTCTTTTCCAGGATTAAAGCTTGTAGCTTTCTTCATTACTATTAAGAACTACATGGCAACACAGAGTACCATAAGAAAACTTCAAATTCCAGCCTACTGTGAGATTAATAAACCATGGAAATCTGACATCACCGCAACTGCAGAGCATTCATTCCTTTAGGCATAGATTTTAAAAAACACATTCCATAAAGGTACAGACAAAATACCTTTATTTGGGGGAAAGGTGTGGCATCAGTGATTGACTTCTAAAGTACGTGTATTTTCTGAAATGCTACCCCACCTGTACAATATATTGGGTTCTGTTTTTAAAATAATTGTAACCGAAAAGATTACAGAAAACACAAGGATGTCCAAGTCAACAGATTTAGGATTTGCACAGTATCGAGTCTCCTCCCACAGCTCTGCCAGCACGCCCACCATGTTACAACATACTGCTG
This sequence comes from Buceros rhinoceros silvestris, assembly GCF_000710305.1. Lineage (NCBI taxonomy): Eukaryota > Metazoa > Chordata > Aves > Bucerotiformes > Bucerotidae > Buceros > Buceros rhinoceros. Next base: position 32,434 of record NW_010399738.1, read on the forward strand.
TGCTGTCCTCAAGCATCTCCTGCATCACTTCAACACAGCTATTGCAACTGCTCTAGGCCACTTACCCGCAGCATCTACATACTTCAACATCTGCTACAAATTCGGCTTCTGTATCCCATATGGATGATCACTGCCCAGTATAACTGATTTCCTAAGCTTCTCTGGAAATCCATCCTATCATCTGGCAAGGAATGCAGCTCTCCATCTGACTCCTATCATGAATTGAGATTATAGTGCAGGAAAAGGAGTTTATGCTTTCATATAGAATATTTTGAAATATGAAAGCCTGTATGTTGATCTTCAAGCAAAACACCATCGTTGGAATTCTTTGTAATTTGTGACAATATGCACTTGTAAAACAGGACAAAATTTAATCACCATAATAAACTGTAAATATCCGTGTATGATAAATATCAACTCAACAGTAAAAAAATTCTGCAGTCACAATCCTCTTAACCACCAGGGTCCTCTCTGCAAACCGAACAACAGCTAGTGCAATTTCACAGCATCAGCCTTCGTCCCATATCCGCCTCAGCACAAGCTCTGGTACGGATGCTGCTGTTGCGAGGGAGGTGTAGCAGGACAAAAGCACAGATTGCATGTGCGTGTTTCAGTTCTACCCCCACGCTCTAGACAAGCACTGTAGTGCCTTTTATACCTGATGCTGTGAAGATGACCTCTGTGAGCTAATTTCACCTCATTCTCTCCTGGGAAAAACTACACAAAGATTAACAGGTAGACCAGTATCAACAGCGACAACATCATACTGCTCTAACAACATCAGTTCAGCTAAAAAGATTTGACTTTCTAACACATGTGATGCCATCAAAGGACAAAATGTCAGATGAGAAGCTGTAGACAGATGAGTCTAGTCTAGTCTAGTCACTAGTGGTGTTACACTCTTTGCAGACACGCAAGGTAGCTTACTCAATGTGCAAACTGTGCAAACTCATAAAATACACGTGTAAATAAATTTCACACAACCTTAAATTTCAGCAACATGTCCTGGCCAGATGAGGGCGAGCTGAGAGGCAGGGCTAGGAGAAGGAAGTTGAACAAATGGGCACTTAGGTAACTGTATGTGGATTTCTAGCACCTAAGACTGCAAGCCTTTGAACCTGGGGTTTAAACGTGAGAAGTCGGTAGGTGGCAGTAACAGTTGCAGTCAGTATCAATGTGAGTAGGCAGAGGTGTGAGCAAGTTTACACAAACTATGTTTGTGATAGGCAATGCGATCTGGTGGCAAAACCATGACTTTAGAACAGCCATAAAGGTAGTAACACAGAGCTTACATCTACGATTGGCATAACTTTGAACAACAGGTCTGTGAAGAGGAACCGGGGCCTGTGTAATCACGAGAAGTATGAAGAACTAGCCTGTAAGAAAACCAAGCTAATGCTCATCTCCAGTAAGGTTTGGAGGCAAGGATTCAGCCATGTACCCGCAGTGAGAAGACAGCTTGGAAATAGCCATGTTAGAAGTGAACGCTGAGAGCTCAGTGATACATTTTATGACAAAGCTTAGGACTTACTAATTCGCTTCTGCTTGACTATAGCAAGTTCTATTAATTGCACATGGCAATGTGCACTACAGTTCATTAGTGACATTAAATTGCCTGGCAAGACCCTATTTTTTTCAGTTATAGAACTCTGCAGTATTACAGAAATAGTAAGGCAACATAAGAATGCAGTATAATGTATGACACAAACACAAATTTAAGAGCAATAAAATGTTTCAATGAGAAAAACGAAGCTTCTTGCCCAATCACAGATTTGACGATAAAGGAAGTGATGATTTATCTTGTCTGATGTTAATCTTTGTTGATATTCCCTAAGGTCAAATATATCCACATGAGCTTATGTTTTTATGCGAAATTATGATTATTGCGTAGGAGATTATTTTCTACATTACTTTCATAAGAGGAAAAAAAGAGGCCTATTTTGATTCTCAGTCACTCAAGCGAAACCTCAACAGTTTCCACTGCATTGCATATATCTGAACTAAAACAGAACTTACACCAAGGAGTTTTATTTGTGTAGGCATATACATACCTGGCATTTAAAAGGACAAAAGTTATTATTCACATGATGTATCTTCTCATCACACAGACAAAACTCCTAAATTCAAGATAGACAAACTTGGAAACATTGATTTTATGTTGGATGTTAGCCACAAATCACATATACATAAAATATACACCATTTTTCCAGAAATCCCACCTACATCACCCACATCATCCCTTTGTCGTTGAATATGCTAAACACTTACTGCCCTGCTCAGAAAAAAACCCAAATACATAAATATAAAAATTCTGAAGAAAGCACAAGATTTTTCTCCAGAGCCACACTGGGTTATACAGCTGATCATTTCAAAAGACTGGAAAGGAAATGTCACATTTCCACAAAACTATTCCCTCAAAATTCTTTTGATGGACTCAGCAACCCTACAGCAAATACACAATATCCTCCCGCAAGCAGGTAAGCAAGCTAAGGGCATTGCATCATAACAACCATCTTCCACTGCCTGGACAGAGGGCACTAAAAAGCATCTGAAAGCAGTTTTTTCCAATACACCAGTGTAACATTTTTATAGGTGCCATATACCATCCAAAAACCCTATGCAAAACTAATGAGGTTTTTATATTTTGCTACGTTGGCAAATGAATTCTCTGCTCGTCAGATCTTGCACACTACTGCATACTAATAATACCGAGATGTTTCAAAGGGGACATTTTAACACTGCTCTTTTCTTGCATGGTGATATAAACGAAGCAAGATATTTTTTTCGTTAATGTGTTTATCATAAAATGCTCACAACAGTGAGAAAATGGCAATTTAAAGCAATATTGTTGGGCTTCAAACAGTATGGGTTCACTGGAACACGCTGATAAAATATCTTAATACAGACACTACTTCAGCTAGTACCTAATGATTTCTGGATTAGAAAAAAGAACAGGAAAACCACACGCACATACAACCCCCACGCCCTCCCAAAAAACAAAAAAGGCATTTTTTTCAGCTTGGCAATGACAATGTGTTACAAAAAACCACAACGGAACAACCCAAGTTTACATAAGCAAATAGTTAAATAAAATCAACAATATATAATAAATATTCTGGTAATTCTTTTGCTCGTAACCACATTTCAATTCTAAAAATGAAATTATGCATTTGTATTTCCTTGTGCAGAGACATCTTAGCAAATTCTACTCGTTCAGTTACTGCCAAGCACCTTGGACATCAACTGAAGTTTTGACTAGGTTATCATAAACGAAGGTAGAGAAGAAAAACTAGTAGAAGTGATACATCTACCCTTCACAAAACATGGTAAAAACCAAAACGTAACAGCTATAGCTCCTGTACCTCTCGTAATGTAGAAGTGGAAATGCAGACTGAGGTGAAATACATTCCAGAAGAGGTTGAGAAAATAAGCAGCTATATCCCACACCCCTGCAAAATCCCAAATTTATTACAGTGATTTTTCTGCAGTCGTTTTGAGTAAATAAAACACACTGGGGAATTCAGTAAATTGAGTGATGGCCTGAAACTAAAGGCGGGGTCTCTGGCCTAATAATAATAAACTTAATAAACCTGCCCTAATAATAATAATAATAAACACAACCGTCTCTGTTGGGACTGCTTTTTGATTTTGACTGTACATTGTTGAACAGCATACACATGAAGAATAAGTATTTTTTTCTTAAGAACTTTTTTTTTAAAAAAAAGCCTATTTAATACTGCTAAAATAGCTTCAAGCAGTACAAAATTGAGTCTTTCATTACCTGCCTAATAGGATGCCATTTCCTTAGAGGAAACCTAGAAGGATTATCCCAAACGTTACAGGTACAGATTAGTTTCCATATACTCTGAGCTCAGTATGAACAAATATTCCCTCAGATCGTGTTCTTAGGTTATTCCCAATACAGATTACGAGATTCCAGAATAAAATCTGGATCTTACTCTGAAATAAAACCAGCCTTGAACCACCTGAAAAAGATTGCATTATTTGGGTTAAAAGTACTGCTATGATTTTAAGAGGAAAAGATAGCATTACATTCTCTGTTGTGCCCTTTACAAAAACAGTGCATAAATCATGCTTTTATAAATTATATATACAATCAGGGAGTTTCCAAGAAAGTCTCACCGGAAAGTCAAACAGATATTAAAGACAGAGATTAAAATTAAGCTTTTACAAACTTAGCAGTATCTAGCATAGTCTTAAATGCTTATCTCAAAAGCCAGTTAATACAAAGGCATTCTGTCTTTGGCTGATGCTTTTTGTACAGAGCCATTCTTTCCCACAACAATGTTCTATTAATTTTAGAAATTCATTAGTACCAAAATCTACAGCTCAGCATTAATTAAAGTCACCTATACAATTTATTCTGGTGTGGATGAAGCTCTAGTGTTAGACATCTAACAATACCTCTGGCTCCTTAGATCCCCCACAGTACCGCTATTCTGCTGCTTAACTAGATCTGCTCATTCATGCATTACAATAAACAGAGATTAGCTCTGTTTTGCACTCAGACCACTACATTTAATTAATCATAAATAGTTAGCACTGAGCCCGCGCGTGTTCATGGGTAACTCCCATTCAGCTGAGCCACGCATTTCAACTCCCATTGACCAATTTCTTTTTATTTGAAGAACAAAACAATGTCCAACAGTTCAAGCCCATATGAGGCTGAGGGAAATTTAATATGTGATGAATATGAACACTATTTCAGAGAAGATTTTGACCTAGAGTGCCTAAAAGACACTTAAGGAGTTTGATGCGATAGAATTTTTAAAGCTGAAGGATTTTTATTCTTAAAAGTTGTACCCCTATATTGTCAGTATTAGTATCTTTCTTTGAATAGAAAAGGTGAATTTTCCACTACAACAGCGAATATACACGTAATTTTGAGATTTCACTGTATGGAATTTGTATCCATATGCTGAGATTTTGACTTGACTGAACTCTTCTGTGGTTTTCTTCCAAACAGCAGCACAAAAAGACAGCTAAGGGAACAGTGTCGTGCACAGCTATGGTATCATCAGTTCATGCAGGACCAACAAACACACTTAATCCAGAATTCAGCAGGTAGATAAGGAGACATGGACAGATAAGGACACTGAGCATCTAGACAAGGAGTCTGCTTCCACTGACTTCTCTTTTTTCAAAATGTCCTCATCTTCTGTTTTCAGCCTGTACAACAAAATTCCTAATGAGCTGAGGTTGATTTACATGATTGAGATTTTTTTCATAGTTGAGATTTATTTTGATGGTTGTTCCTAATTAAGTGAGATTTGCTTTAATGATTGCCACAGAAGAATTAATTTTACACAGGAAATATAAAGAAAAGATGAGAAGAGCAGTGGACTCCATTGGTTATCCAGGGTTTTTTTATTCAAAGGTGCTGACTTTGACAGGGATGGGTTCTTACAGAAATCCCGCTTCTTACAAACAACATGCTAAATTCTCTAGATCAATTTTCAGCACCTCAAAACCCACGGAAATAAATGTTTGAGAACAGTAAATACTGTAAACAACTTGTGCTACACCTTATAGTCCAAAAACATGTTAAGGGACTTCAAACACATCTGTTAGCATGTCCTCACCAAAGCACGTTTTGAAACTCAGAGGTTATAAATCATCTGCATAGTGCTTGGCCAGGCATTATGACTGTGAGGTCAAAAAGCAGATTTGGCCTTAAAAAAACCCTTTTATTCTATTCATAGCCGTTATTCTTCAGCAAGTTTCTGCTTCATTCCCTTGCTCCAGATATTCACACTTCGCCCTCAGTTGTCTGCTTGAGGTTTCTGTTCCTGAGTGATGCTGAAGCAAGCAGATGGGTAGCTGAATTCCAGTTTCAAGGTGTGGCTGGGATCAGGGAGATGGTGGAATAAGGAAGGCATGAACCACACTTTTTATCATCCATAGATGGAAATAACTACTATGGAAGTAGAGGCTGCACAAACTCAGAACATTGCTGACAGTTTGAGCAAACTGTGAGCATGCAGAATCTTCCCCTAAATCCTCTGTTAGACTTCAAGACTGCAAGTTAAACCTCCCTCACTGCAGGAAGGTTTCAGTGCAGTGCCAAAGCACAATGAACAAGGTTTGGAGCCTGCAGAAGGTGACACTCACCTTGGAAAGCTTCTGTACAAGGTCTAGAGCTACCACCCAATCCAACTAGAATACTAGGAATTACCTTTTTCAAAATGTGTTTTGGAATGTTTATCCATCAGAAGTGCTTAAAACCCAGATTAAGCATCCCCATCTGGAAGAAGTAAGATCTTAAGTCTCTAAGAACTAATACTTACTTAGAACCCAATACCCTGAAAGATGTCAGTCCTCCCCAGTGAAATCACTATGGGTAGCAAATGGTTTTATAAATATGATTAATATCCGAAGTGAATTTTAAATGTGACTGTAATGAAGGACAGAAAAGGTAAGAGATGACCGAATTTAATTTTAATGGTTAAAATGGTATAAGACATTTCTCTACAATCTGCACCTCAAAAGAAAGAAGTTTAAATTAATCAAAATGAAAACAGAGTTCACACCTTAAAAGGACACGTCCTTCACCTGTCTGAATTACAGCTTTGTCCTTTGTATCTACTCACTGAATAGTTAAAAATCTCTGACTAGATCTGTTAGAAATAAGAATGCTTTTATCTTTAATTTGTTTTTCAGTACTTGTTTTCCTAAAGTTCTTTAAATATTGCCATGCAAAAGTACTTACATTTACATTTCACAGACACGTATCATCCCAGTTTGCTTTACTGAATGAAAGTACACTGGCACCAACACAAGCTTGTCACTAAGACTTATGCAAAGGCTTAAATTTCAACAGACCAGTCATTTACTTAAATTTAAATAAGTATGCAGATCTTCATAGCACTGTAGTTGAAACAGCCTTGAACACCAAAGCTGCATGAAACTAACTGGCTCCCATGAACTTTGTTGACTTTGTAATGTTCTAAAATTCACAGCCATTGCATTGTAGAAAAAAAAAAAACCTACACCCCCCCCAAAAAAAGCCACCCACAAAAAACCCCACAACAATTTCCAGGACGGAAGTTGAAAATCAATGGCTGCTTGGTTTCAAAAGGTACAATTTATACATGCTAAAGGCCACCCTTTCCAGAAGCACACCTACATACACGGCCATACATTCTCTACTAGTTTTTGGAAGTCAGATCAGCAGCACTGCTCTTGGGCAGTACCAATTACTGGTCAAAAACACTCAGCATAATACAGTATCAAACACTTGATCATTGAATACTTTTAGTGTCAGGAAATTAAAGTCTACAAAGTGAATCTCAACTGTTCAACTGCTTTACCACTCTATTTGCATTAATATAAAAAATGGGAAGAGAGATTGTAATTAGTCTTTTGAAGGCAGTGTAAGAGCTGACATGTTCTCTACTTATCTAACTATATAACTCATGGTTTAAAGTTTCTAATTTTAACTACCTTAATTTATCACTATCTGGAGGAAGTAGCAACCTCAAGACAGGCATGATCTTCACTCAAAATTTCCCTACGAATTTTGGCTGATCCAAGGGGTTTAGTTTATTTTTCCTGTGGCAGATGGATAAAGTCATTGCGAACTATATTTTAAAAAACACAGCCTTTGACCAATATGTGATGTGCTCATATAGCCACCAATATGTATCCAAGGTGACAGATCTTTAGAACAGACATGAATTTTTCATAGGTGTGCTTGAATGAACAAGTTTATCCCTACGTCATCAATATACAGTGGGATTCACAACCCCAAGAAACCTGAGGAGTAGACAGCAAGGCAGCAAATCTGCTTTCTGCTCATCAGCATTCACAGGATAGACAAGGCTGAAGCGCATTTTTTTCAGCAGCAGTTCTGGTCACAAAATACATACACCTGTTAGAACAGAATGTCCTAATGTAAGCAGGTACAGATTCAAGATTAGATGCCTCAGAAAACAGCAACTTTATCAAAATGGTCTACAGCTAACCCCTCTCCTAACAAAATCAGGGTGACTGAGCAAAGATTAGCATGCGTTCTTCCCTTCACTATCAACAATGAAGATTTACATGACACATTAATCAGTACAACAGTTATAAAAACATGAACATCAATGAAGAATCTATAGAAAGAGGGTAATTCTTGATAAAAGCATCTCAAACACTAATCAGCTAAAACAAAAACAAACAGAAAAACCACATCCTGTTAAAAATAATTCATCTGCTTTCATTTCCAGGTAGCTAGTTGGCTATATGTAACCATGATAGGATATGCCAACACTGATATGCAAACCTACTCCAATCGATTTAGGTAGCATTCCATCGAAGCTAAAATACCCAATTTTTCAGTAAAACTAACAAGTGAACAAGAAAATACTAAGTTAACTGTTGTTTCTAGGGTCTAAGGAAGGTTCTTGGTAGTTATGCTAGATTTCTTGTTAGGGCAGTGTACTGAACCACCAACACCTACAGGCATAGCTGCATATATTAATTTCTGCAACTTCACTGTTATGGGACAAGGCACCTCTGAGGATAAGGAATTGAATTGTCATGGACAGCCTCATTTCTTGGTTTGAAATTCTGCCTGCCTCCAATAGCTACTGGTTTGAAGATGATCACAGGGAAGCATAATGTATCATTAAGTAAACTGACTTAGAATCTCTGTTTTTAGTCTTGACTATTTACTACTGACTTCGTTGCATAAAATGAGGAAATATTTGGAAAATATTTTAGAATATGTTCTGAGTCTAAGGAAAATTAGTTCAGTATTAAGGAAAATCGCTTTCTTCACCTAAGTCAGGCTAACTCTAAACAAACTGCAACATAAAAAAAGTAACTATCACAAAAGCACATGTACATAAATCATAAATACGTATTTTTAAGATAAGATAAAAAGAAAATAGTTGGTCCCGTAATATTGACTCTACCAGACTTTCCATAGAAGTATGCTTCCTCCGCAGCCAGTGCTAGCAAAAATGGTGCACAAAAGTAAGCTTTCTGAAAGATCCATTTTTGCTTTACTTGCTTTGCAAAGGTCATTTAAGAATTCAGATAAATGCAGCAAATCAGGCCAATGCCATCTATAAGAATAACAAAAGCAAGGCCACTTTCACTTCATCAAAAAGAAACCAATCATTTTACGATACAGTGACTGCCCAAAATCACTGGAGTACCACAAACCCCATTTATGAAACCCTAGTGATGGTTAAGCTGGAGTTAGCTTTCTCCAACCCAAGTGAGGAAAGCAATCCTTAAAAATGGACTCATTATCTTTTCTTGTCTAAAGCAAGACTTGTCTTTTCTTTCCTCCTGACATCTTCTGAGGTCATCTTTGAAGCAGCTGTCAACAAGTGAAGAAAAACAGCCCTTGCTTTCTGTCAGTGCTACAAAAGCTATTCTCCTGCCAGAGGAAGTACATCAGTGCCCACTCCTCCCAGTCATGTTCACACTGGCACAGACGGGCTGAGCAGTGCCTGTGACCACCGCCAATACTACCAGCCCAGGTGACGGGAAATGGGGCTCTACACAAGGAAGTATTTCAAACAGATCGCACTGAGCTCTACACTCATTTCAGTTCTGTAAGCAATTTGTCTGCAGGCAGAAAACAGATTTGCCTCAATTCCCATTAAAGGCAATTTCATCAGCTTTTCAATACAGCATTGAACAGGCTCAGGCCGGTAATGAAGCAGCCCATAATAATCATGGTGGCTAGACGTTTGGCATGTAGGGCCTTCTGCAGTGCTGCTCAATGGGAATTTCACAGAGGACTACGAACAGAGATCAGCACAAAAACATCTGTAACACAACTTACTACTAGCTTCACAGCCCTCAAGTCCTCCTCCTCCATGGAGGAGAATGTCAAGGTCAATGAATATTTAGAAAGTTGAGGAGGCCTCTGAGCCCAATCATACCCAGCATTATCTCGCCCTACTAGTTTTCTATTCATTCATCCTTGACAGCAATTTGGAGTTAGATTGAGAAATTTAAGGTTATTAAATGATCCAAACAAATGAATGCATACAAAAATGAAAAGGCATTGTAAAGAGATGTGGTTTTTTCCCCCAAAATGCATAATCCAAAAAAATTCAGTTTATATCTCTGTGGCTGCAAGGTAGAAAACACTTTTTAAAGGCAACTTCTAACAGAACATGAACTGCACACACAGGCACAGTGAAGGTACCAAACAAGGAAAAATTAGTCTAAATCTAGAGACTTAGCCCTCACTCATGACTGCACACACATATGTCAGTTAGTCCCCAGCTCTTAGTAAGAAAACAGAAGCATTCTCCACAATACAGGCTTTCTTTTTTGTCATACAGAACTGTGAAAAATGCTGCGTATCAACCTCCATAATCACAGTCAATACTACAGCCAGAACAAAGAAGGTGAGACTTTGAAGCACATATCCTTAGTGCCCCTAAACATGAGTTTCTCAATGATCAGTACTCATACTTCAGTACTAAAAATAATCAAGCTGTATGGTACTTGCCACTTCGCGAGTAAGCACGGAAAATTGTATTACATATTTAGCAGAGTTTACCTAACTCCTGGATTGTAGCTCAACGTCCACACATTCCCATATCTGGAGTTTAAATAACGCAGCAATAACACGGTATTGTTTAATACCTCTTTAAATAATAGTTGATAATACCTTTTCTGGACAGTCTATTTCTTTTGAAAGAAATAGAAGAACCTTCTCCTTTACAAATTCAATGTCATATTATGGAAGTAAGTGTGCTAATAGGCTTCAGCTACATTTTCCTCTATTCCAAGGAACCAAATTTTAGATGTTCCCAACTCTTGCAGATTGTTCCAATTTCAGTATAGGAGTGAGCATTCCTGATGATTCTAAGATTCCTTAGGATATATAAAAACTCTGATTTAGATAAAGTATAAAAGACACTTTAAATGCTTTTTGTTTAATAATTGCTCTACTTGATGCTATAAGTACTTCCCCTGACTGACATTCATTCTTTTAACAAATACAAAAATTGAGGTACAGACTATAATGTTTTGAGCCAAAAAAACGTTAATGTCTGTCTTAGCAATATCATTAAGTATAACAGGCATAAAGTGACTGCGCAATCCTATTTGATAGCACTACAGCTTCAGTCAAACTCAGAACTGATAATTTTCCCCACTTCATTCTCCTCTAGCTTGTACATTCATTATTTCCAGATTAAGAAAATAGAAACATGCCAAAGCAAGTGTGAAGCTATAGTACAGAAGTTCTGATCTAAATAAGATTTATGAGATAGGATTAGATCTCTCATAAATGGTCCCAGAAATAACTCACCCACATTGCTCTTTCATTCACCAATCCTCTTTGCAAAGTGTTTTTTTGCTACAAAACTCAAAATCTTGAACACCAAAAATTAGCGGCAGGAAAATTGGTGGGAAACAGGAAGAGGAAACACAAAAACACTAGCATATTGTAGAGAGATATTTAAAAGCTTTTGCTTCAAACATTTCGTATTATTTAGGCTTTTCTGTGGAAAGCTTTCATAGTTTCTTTAACTCAGAAGAACATAATTTCTCCTGTGTACACACAGTGGTTTGTAATAGTGAAAAACCTTTCTTTAACTGTTTCCATAGCAACCAAAACCTTTCTATCATATGTATTTAATTGCTGCCTTTTCAAGTAGAATCTATTACTGTAGCTGGGGTCAGTGTGTTCTGTTGCCATCATCTAAATTATGGATTCCCTGAAGTCTATCAGGCATTCGTCAGAAATTCAAGTTCACTTACAATAATTTGGAGTTTAAAGCATTTAGTGTATTTTATTATGAAGTATCACATTAAAAAATAATTGAGGAATAAGTATGTAGATAGCACAAAGCTGGAAGCATTAAATATTATTTTCAACTTTGAACATGATGATAAACAAGTCTTGCTAGAGCTCATATCAACATTCCCTACCTGAACGGGGACATGACTCCATTCTGAACCACGGCACAGCTTTGTGGTTCATTTCTGTAACATACTTGGACTGAATCCCAAGTTCTCTAAATGTGTTCCTGGTTTTAAGCAACACCTTTCAAAAACAGAAGTAATTTCTGGGGAAACAAAGAAAGAATGATGGTTTGCCTATTTAAGACTTAAGTAAAATAATCTGGTTTGTATCAGCACTGTATTTATTCTCTGAATTCTAATGGCAGTGTACAATTTAACTGCAGCACAGTTGAAGAGTAGAAAACTTTAAAACAATTACAAACAGTATTTATTATTACACACCATGCTTGCATTACTCTATTTGAAGTGCATCTGATATTAAAGTAAAATCTACTTTGTATGCCATTTTTATGTATATTTGTTCCCACAACACCATCACAGGCTTTAGAAAGTAATATGATAATCCTACTTCCGAATACTTTGCTTTCTCATTGACCCTTAAATGCTGTTTCCTAGCTCCTCCATTAGTTATCCCAAATAGAGTGCGTTTTCCTTGGAACAGAAAATGCGGAGTTTTTTATTTAGCCATCAAAGCACATGGCATGTTTATCTAGAACATCCAAATTTTTCCAGTCAAAAATATTATTTAGTTCTGTTTATTCAGGTCCAGCTAAGGAATAAAAAGATTATAAAATTAGATTAAGAATAATCAAAAGTATAGTTCATGAGCATGACTGATTAAAACATGGGAAAGTTTACCTCAAAGCTCTTTCTCTCTCGCCTGTGCTTCCCTTCATTTTTCCCAATAGTTCACTACCAGGAAGCTCTTATCCATGCTTCCCTCTGCCTACTTGTCTCGCTTAGCACAGGAATCCTCCTGGGATTTGGAGAATTCACTGACCATGTGAAACAGCTGATCTTGGCTCAAAAAAGGGAGAGAGCTGCAGGTTGTGGCCTCTGTTGTACTATGATGTATATGTACACAATTCCAAAAAAGCCGTCTCGCAGTTACGATGCAAGCACTGGCCTCTTTTTCTTCTCCTGCTTCTCTTTTTTGGAGACATTTATTAAAGCTGTACACCAGCTGATGGAGTGGACTGCTGTGCAACACATGCTGATATGTATTTAATCAATGTAGCATCAATAAGTATTTTTCAACAAAAAAAGCTATGTACTACCCTACTGTGTAATGATAAAGAGAGGATTAAAATACCGAAAGCAAAACCATTTGTAATAAAAACAATTGGAGTAACATCCTCTCATATCCAAAAAGACTTAGTAAATGAAGCTGGTGCAGGATGCACATGACTTATTTACAGATACGGCAGAGGAAAAGAAAAACAGGAGATATTCTTCCCTCACAAAGATCAGTGAGCTTTTTACATGGAGCTCTATGGGCTGGAAGTCAGCTTGAAGAAGAC
>NW_010399739.1:0-231 GCF_000710305.1 Buceros rhinoceros silvestris
GGGGGTGCTTAGTTGCTTCCCTGAATGAGCCCCGGCTGCCACCGCTGGTCCCCCAGCCGGGGCTGGGACCAGCTAGCGCTTCAAGACCCGTGCAGTGACAGAAATTAACGCCTTGCCGTTCCGCAGGTCGTCGGGTGCCCGTCCTGGGTGCTCAGGCGGGGCACTGTGCTGCCCCATCTCCTCGCGTCCTTCGCTTCCCGCACTGGATCCCGGCCTGCGGCGGGAGGTCAG
>NW_010399739.1:336-2346 GCF_000710305.1 Buceros rhinoceros silvestris
GATGTTTGCGGCCACCTTGACTCTGAACTGTCCCAGCAGCGATCCGCCAAAATTAAAGGCTTAGAAAAACCTTTTTGTTATCAATCTCTTAAGATTTATCCCAGGAAAAGAAACCGATGCGCAGAGCCAGCGGCGAGAGGGAGTTGCAGTAAGCTGTGAGGGACCGGCGCCTTCACAGGAGGTGCTGGTTTTGCCCTCCTAAGTGTGTTAGCGTCCAGTACTAGCGAACTGACTAACTCAGAGGAAACGGATCAAACGTCAGCTGGGACATGCGGGAAGGTAGTCTCCTACTCACACACAGGAATCGGTGCGGTTTCCAGCAAATAAATCTTAATTCAGCAGATAACTGCGAATTGCATGGATGGGAAGCTGAGGTTGGGGGAAGGAGCTTTTCTCGTGATATAAAGCTCAAGAACTTGGCAACCAGACTTCAGCTTGGCAGATAGGAGGGCTACGTTATTTCATTCACATGTCACTAGACAGCACCACTGTCGCATTTTCACTGTTTTTATCCTGATTCTTCTGTGCTTCTGGCATGAGAGAGAAATAATATCTATAAAAACATTACTACCTCTTCCCTGCTCTGTTGTTTCACCCATTTGCTGTATTTTGTACCAAGGCAAAAGCTGTATCTTTCTAGCTATTCCTTGTAGTACCCTGTAGCACGGGCACCCTAGTCCTTCCTGGGGTCTAGATAACGACCAATCGTGCGTTTTGGTGTGCTTGCCTTTTTGCTGGCCTGTTTTTATTTGCTCTGATGGTCTTACACTCATACATTGTTTAAGAAACCCTTCTTGTCATCCAGCGCATGAGTTTGCTACAGTTCGACTGTCAGTTTTCCTCCACGTTCTGTGGAAATTTTTGTGTAAGTGGATGCTATTCCCCAAGAACAGGCAGAGGGGAGTGTTACCCAGCCAAGAGGAGGAAAGCAAGTTACTTTCTGGTGGCTGTGGTTCCTTGATCTGATTTTCTGCAGATATATACATTTACAGTGTGGGGGTTTGTACAACAAATGCCGGAGCCAGACTTGTTTTTACTGAAGCAATACCCAGAGGGGGCACACACGCTCTACCTTCCCTCCCACCGTGTACAAAATCACAAAATAGCAGTACGCTGTGGTCAGGCTCAACAACAGAAGTAACAAACAAAAAAAAAAGAAAAAAAAAAGAGCCTTGGAGAAGCAGAAAGGAAGGAAAATAGGTAGCAACTGTGTATATGGGTATTAAAGCCTAGAGAACTGCAGTTAGTAGTAACAATTTTTCTTCTCCTTTGAGACGCAGTCCGTAAATGGTGGGGGATTGCAATACTTCTCTCCGTCATACACTTGCTAGGAATGTGGAGCTGGGTCTTGGGGTCATCTTAAGAAAAGAAAGACTGTTCTGTTAAATATATTATTGTTCAACGGTGCCTTGGCAATCAGGGAGATGGGGTTGAAAGAGCAGTGCTCCAGACAGGAAGCTCCCCCAGACACGAAGCTCCCCCAGACACCTCAGATAGTAACTCAGAGCAACTGAGATTGAGTGCAGCACGGCCCACTCACCCCAAGGAACCAGCCGGGACGACTCATAGGTCAGACCACACCAGTAAAAAAATGGTCTTCTTGGTACGTAGTGTCCAAACATGACTCAGACACAGTGGTGTGCAGATTGGGAAAGAAAGCAGATGTTAATTTCTTAATTTGGATGGAATTCTGACACAATCATTGGCGGGATTTTGGAATGAACCTGAAGAGCTGTCCCAGTCGGGAACTACAGGCTGTAGAGCTGACGGAAGTCTCTCTGAATCTCTGCTAGTTGACCATGAAGAAAGATAAGTGCAACAGGAGGCAAGGACTCGAATAGCTGTCTCGGGAAGGGTGCAAGGACTAAGTTCAGATCTCGTGGAAATAAAAGGACTCCGACCAGAAGAATTGTCATCAGTCTGTCCTGGACCGGCCTTGGGCCTTTCCTAAAAACAAGCTTCTAAAACTGGAAGGCCATATTTCTCTTCCCCCCCCCATCCCCCACCCCC
>NW_010399740.1:0-2043 GCF_000710305.1 Buceros rhinoceros silvestris
TCCACCCAAACCAGCCTGTGACTCTATGACAGTCAAAGAGGGGTCACAGACCCGCACGCTGTGCAAACGGGTGAGATAGCCGCGTTACTGCTTTTTGTAGAAAGGGCTTGGCGGGGTCTGACAGCCCTCCCCAGCCCACAGGTATGTGCTGCCCGTGCAACACACACCCAAACATGCAGACTCAGCAAAACCATTACTCCTAGAAAAACAACTTCCCACCTTTTTAGTTGATCTCCTTGCCTGCTGCTTCCGTGCCATCAGGAGCACTCTTCAAACAAGCCAGGTAAACCCAGGCTAATGCCCCTCCTGCCTTCATCTCCAACACATCACCAGCACTTCCTCCCTGAATCACCCCTACAAGCAGCCATCTGGTAAGGCGTTGCCAGGATGAGGTGCACCAGCAGAGCCCTCAAGCCAACCTGTCACCACTTAACAGCCCAGCTCTTAGGGAGCAGCACACGAGCCTCTGCGCCCTCCACGAGCCACCGAGGAGCTGCTCTCCACAGGAGGGGTTGCATGGTTTGTGTCCAGTGGCCCATGAACCCAGCCACTGAGCGGCGAACCTCAGGTTTCATACGAGCTCGAGCCCATTTCCACACGGGCAGGGAGCAGGGACGGTGGTGTCGCATGGAAACCCGAGCAGCGTGGCTCAGCCCCAGCCGTGGCACGCAACGGGGAACTACCTCCACATACTGGCTCTTCCTCGCTTCCGAGGGCCAGGGCTGCCGCCCTTAGCTGCTGACTATAAACTACTTCTTAATTAGTTAGAGTTGGAATTGGGACGGTTACGGAGGGGGAAGCTGGATTCAATTATGCTTCAGCCTGTGACTCAATAACCAAGGACGGTGACTTGCAGATCCCGGGCAGACGGAGCTGGGCTGGCTGTCGGCAAAACCAGTAAACTGAACAGACCTGAGCTTAACAACACTGACCAACACTGAAAACAGCTATTTATAAGGAGTCTCTTTCTGGTGACAAGCCCATTTCGGCCCCTGTTGGAGGCTGCACAGTCCCTTCACCTGCAGGCACATTTATTTCTGCCGCACACCCCTGGCAGCACCCCTGAGAAAGGGCACCCTCACGCACGGCCGGAAGTCTGGGGACTCAGTGTCGAAGTCCCCTGGGCTCGCCCCGCGGTCAGAGCTCTTCCCAAGGGCTGCAGTGAAGATACCTTCATCAAACAGAGCCCTGGCTCTCCTGCGCTTCCCACGCCGGCCGCCCTGGGATGCGAATTAGGTTAAGCAGCTCGCGCCGAAGCGGAGCGTGGCCCTGCATGAAAACGAGCAGAAGCGAGCGAGCGAGCAGAAGCTCTCAGACAGCGTATGACCGAGATGACCAGCAGCATTAATCCCACACCAGCACTGGCAGCAACCGGCCCCCAACCTGGCATGGGGACAAGAAGCAATGGGCACAGCTGAAATACCTCAAATTCCACTTAAACATTAAACAAAACAAACAAAAAACCTCTTTCGTAGGGTAATTATGATCAACACTGGCATAGGCTGCCCGGAGAGGCTGTGCAGCCCCCATCCTCGGAGGCCAAACAGGACCCAGCCCCAAGCAACCTGCCCTGTGCTGGGGCCGGGACCACCTCAGCCCGTCATCGACTCCAGCGGACCACCAGGGGAGGGCTCGCGGGATCTGCTGGCGGTGGGAGCAGCAGCAGCGACCCCACAGCACAGCCCCTGCTCTCTGACAGACACACCGTGCTGCAGATCGCCAAGAGCCTTTACCCTCTGCTGGAGCTGGCAAGGGGAAGTCTGCTCTTCCCAGCAAGCGCACGTCCTCACCGCACTCACGCCGCATCGTCCTTATCTGCGAAAACTCACAGATGCTATCGGCTGGGTCCCCGCTACGCACTTCCGCGGCTGATGATGCCTCGGGGAAGAAATGTCAAACCCAGGTCAAACTCCCGTGGATGAGTTCAGGTACACTCGCTGTACACGGCGTGTTGGAAAGCAGCCGCCTCAGCTCCCTTTCCAAGCCCTGGCACAGGTCCCGCTGCCAACAACAGCTCCCGGCCCGCCACGGAGATGATCCCTG
>NW_010399740.1:2189-6221 GCF_000710305.1 Buceros rhinoceros silvestris
TTCGATGCCCTTTGTAACCTTGTATGGAGGGCCTGCACGGCTTGTGGGTTTACTTCTGCCACAGGAAGTCACAGGAAAGAAGAGAGCACCAGGAACAACCGCAGAGCCGAGGGTCTGGCCAGCCCCCACCAGCTCACGCAGCCACCGATTCGGAGCAGGGAAGGCAGCGGCTGCCTTCCTCATACATGCAAATGCAGCCACGGAGGTGCTGGCGCTCTTGCGTTGTGTCCTGGCACGATACAGAGCCTGCGGCAGGGGGGCATCACCAGCCCCCTGCCAGGTTGCAGCCACCCAGAAGCCCCATCATGACCTGAGGCAGCCGGGCATCAACCAGACACAACCCTTCAGAAGGCTTCAACTCCTCGGCCACCTTTGGGAGCATCTTCTCAATCCTGCTGGGCACCACAGACACTAGAAGACTGCAAATCCCAGTATTACCAGTTTGCAACCAATTGATCTTAATAACGCCCCTTCTGAGCACGTACTCGGCCTTCTGGCGTTCCAAAGTTGCCTGTGGGAGCAGAGGACACAGAACAGTACCAGCAGCAGTCCCACAACCGGGATCTCACACTCCCGGCGTGAAACACCGCAACATGAAACCGGCCTCCTCATGTTTAACCAACCAAGTAGTCAAAAACGCCATCAGCGGGCACGGTGGCGAAGCGACTACGAGCGGAACCTCGGCTTTCCCGGTACCTACCCACCCTGTACGGCTCTTTCTGCAGCAGCTGAAATTCGTACGTTACAGGGATGAGTTTGGGCTGCGTGTTGCTGACATACACTGCAGGCTTCCTGCCGTCAGGTCTCTCTCCACATTACGCGTTAGGCACTGGAAACACCAGCAACCATCAGAGTCACAGACTGGTTTGGGCTGGAAGGGACCTTAAAGCTCCTGCAGTCCAACCCCCTGCCATGGGCAGGGACACCGTCCACTAGGTGCTCCAAGCTCTTCCAACCTGGCCCTGAACACTGCCAGGGATGGGGCAAACAGCCTCTCTGGGCCACCTGGGCCAGGGTCTCACCACTCTCAGCAGCAACAATTTCTCCCTTCTCTCTGGTCTGAATCTCCCTCTTTCGGGCTGTTATGCCTCATCCTATCACCGCAAGAGTCCCTCCCCAGCTCTCGCACAGCCCCTTGCAGCGCTGACAGGCTGCACTCAGGTCTCCCCACAGCCTCCTCTGCTCCAGGCTGAACCCCCCCAGCTCTCTCAGCCTGTTCTCCCAGCAGAGGTTCCACCCTCGGACCATGACGTATGCTTCCAAGTGATGGGCCAACCAGCCTCTCTGGGCCACCTGGGCCAGGGTCTCACCACTCTCAGCAGCAACAATTTCTCCCTTCTCTCTGGTCTGAATCTCCCTCTTTCGGGCTGTTATGCCTCATCCTATCACCGCAAGAGTCCCTCCCCAGCTCTCGCACAGCCCCTTGCAGCGCTGACAGGCTGCACTCAGGTCTCCCCACAGCCTCCTCTGCTCCAGGCTGAACCCCCCCAGCTCTCTCAGCCTGTTCTCCCAGCAGAGGTTCCACCCTCGGACCATGACGTATGCTTCCAACTACATCAGTGTGTTTTTATAGCAGGTAACGACTCGTGGTCCTCACGAGGAGCAGCAGAACCCACCAGCTCCCTCGTTATTGTGACTATTTTCAGTAACGTTGCAGGGAGGGTACGGAGGCACACCACAGAGGCGAGCGTAAAGAAACCCCCTTCCTAACGCCTCCCCCGTGCAGCCCTTCCCACGCACCTGAACTTGGGACGTGCAGAGCGAGCTGTTGAGCGCCTGCAGCCCCCACGGTGCTGGGCTGCTGGATCCCTGCTCAGAAAGGACCTCCACCAGCCAGC
Source organism: Buceros rhinoceros silvestris (assembly GCF_000710305.1). NCBI lineage: Eukaryota > Metazoa > Chordata > Aves > Bucerotiformes > Bucerotidae > Buceros > Buceros rhinoceros. The sequence continues at coordinate 4,028 of NW_010399740.1, forward strand.
TGCTGGAACGGCCCGGGGCACCATCCGCGGGTGGTGGGAGACGTGCGGGACCCCCCCCAAAGTGGCACAAGCCCAGTCACTGCACAGCCCCAGAGCCGCGCAGGATGAGTGCGGGACAGCTCAGGGCAGCTGCCTGAACATCGTGCCCAGCCCGGCGCAGGGAGGGCAGCGGCGGCAAGGGGGCCTGGCTCCGCTCCGGGAACAGCGCGCAGCATGAGCACAACACGGGCTAATTAGTCTTCCTTTTCTGCTGAGCTAATGAGGGTGGGAAATGAGCACGGCGCTGTCATCGCGATGTCTGTATTGGTGGAGGTTTTCCTGGCTCGAGCTGCTCGCCTGGGTAAAGGACTGGGATAAGTTTCATCTGCACAAGAGGGGAGGGGTCCTCGCACCTCCTCGGGCAGGAGTGGGGGAGAACAAACCTCTCTTGCCGTGTTTCAAAGGATGACAGCAGTGAAGAGCAATAAAACGTGCTGCCCTTGGACTTCGAGAATCGCTTAGCCCCAGCAGGGATGAAAAGTCCTGAGTTAGAGACGTCACTTCTTCTTTCCCGTGCTCGGGTGGACGCCCCATTGAGATGATTTTCCTGTAGACGAAGGTGCCCTGCCGGAGCCCGCACCCAGTGAGGGCGTTTGGGGCTATCGGGAAGGAAATCTGTTAACCACAGCCAGACCAGCCCTCACCACCCATCCCTCACACCACAACAGCAGCTAATTTTGTAACATGCCTCTGTGTAGTTCCGTCAATCAGGGAGGTCTCTGCTGGCTTGGCAAGGCCACGGCCTCCATCCTAATATGCTTTTGCATCATCCTTTTTATTTCCATGTTTCTCCGATTGTATTTCAGCCTTCTAAACAACGTACAGTAAAGCCACACCTTTAACCCCTCCTGACTGTCCGTGTTTCGAAGGAGCTGGTGTGCACGATCCGAGCACCCCGCGGACGCTACCAGCCAGACCGAACAGCAGAGCGCGGGGCAGCCCCAGGACACCTTATTCCCTCACACCACAACAGCAGCTAATTTTGTAACATGCCTCTGTGTAGTTCCGTCAATCAGGGAGGTCTCTGCTGGCTTGGCAAGGCCACGGCCTCCATCCTAATATGCTTTTGCATCATCCTTTTTATTTCCATGTTTCTCCGATTGTATTTCAGCCTTCTAAACAACGTACAGTAAAGCCACACCTTTAACCCCTCCTGACTGTCCGTGTTTCGAAGGAGCTGGTGTGCACGATCCGAGCACCCCGCGGACGCTACCAGCCAGACCGAACAGCAGAGCGCGGGGCAGCCCCAGGACACCTTATTTCAAACGCCACGAATAACGACTGTCAACTCAGCCCAGGACCAGCACACGGGCTCTTCCCATACTTTCAGCAGCGATTTGGGGCAGCTGAGCTGATACACTGGACTTGAGCCGCAGTTTATATTGCTAAAGTACAAGGTTGATTTGACGGACAGGGATTTATGGCACGAACTCCTCACACACCAAGAGAGAACAAATGCTTAAATTTGAGCTGAACAGTGGGAACTGATTCACACTCCAGATTCCAGCCACAACAGATACTGATGGCTACGTTTGGAGGGAGGATGCGGGGGTACCAAGTAACTGGGGGCACTGGGCAGCAGCTCAAATCACCAGCACAGCACATTCTGACAGGGGATGGTCAAACTCTGCCTTTCAAACCTACGCAGAATTCAGGGAATTCCACCCAAACTCTCAGAGTCACCTGAACGCTGGGGAAGTTTGGCTGCATCTCCAAATGCCGTGGTCATCTGTCATGTCTCTAGTGAACCGAAGGGATTTAATCATCATCAGCTAAGGAAATGGCTGAGGGAGGGTCCTAAAACCTTCCCAAAAGTCACGCGCACACCAGAATATGCTTTTTGCGACCGGGGAACCAGGCACACGAAGGACCCCACCACCACCACTGCACATGCTTAAAAAGCAAGTTTTTACCCATCCCCAAAAGCGAAACGGCAACACGTACGAATCCCTGCTCGCTTGACACAGGAGCTGAGAGTCTACAAAGGAACCACAGAGGAACGGGAGGAGCGGCTGGGGCTGCTCCAGCTGGGAAACGGGTGACTGCAACAGGTCTCAGCTCTCGGTTAGAACTGACGCATTCATCAGTCTCCTCAGAAGGGTAGAAACCACCAGCGGCAGCCGCCCTTCCTGCCTGCCAGGCCAGAGGGGAGCGG
>NW_010399740.1:6379-8656 GCF_000710305.1 Buceros rhinoceros silvestris
ATGGGACCCAGCCACCTCGAAGCCCAGGAAACACCTCTGCTGCCTTGTGAGCTCTGGCTGCTGGAGGTCCTGCCCGACCCCCACCAGCCCGGGGCAGCAGCGGACACCCGGCCCTTTGGAGGGGGCAGACAGGAGCCCTCGCCCGCAGGCGATGGTTACGCCTCGCAGTCATTAGGCTGGAGTTTGGCTCATGCCTTAGAGAAGATTTTCATCCCCTATAACAGAGATGGCAGGTTGCAGGAGGCTGAGCCCCGACCCCAGCATTCCCCCATAACACAATCTGGTATTTAGAGAAAAACTGATCTTTCTTAGCTCCCACCCTTTCCTAGCCCACCCTTCGCTGCCCCAGCCGACCACCACAGTCCGGGCGCGCCAAGGCTCTGCTCTGCCTCCTCTCCTGCCTCTCAGCTTCCCCATCTTTCTCCCTGTCTCACGCTTCAGGGAGGAAAAACAAGCATCCCCCCCATGCCAGGGCCAGGGGAACGCTCCCTGCCTGGGGCTAAGGGACCGGGAGCTTTCACCTCAGGGAAGGCTGAGGCCAAAATGTTAGTTTGATAAATATCTGCAAAACCTAATAACAACGGAAACATGCAAAACATTTTTCTCCTCATAGAAAGTGGCAATCGAAACCCTGTTGCTGAAGATTCTCTTCTAGCGCTTGGAACCCAAATAACCGGAGCACCACAACCTCCATAAACAACTTAAAAGAAAAAGCTGACGCTGAACCAGCTTCTCTGTCCAAACAGGGACAGGAAACCAAGCACAGATAAAAGGAAAAACGAGGGCAGAGAAAGAGGAGTGGTGGTTCCGGGGCAGGGGGGTGGCTGGAGCGCAGCGCTGCTTGGCCGCAGCCCGTGCCTTTGGCGAGGCAGATGGGGACGTCCTCGCCCAGATGGACACACAGCTCTGCCGGACCATCACGGAGCAGGAGGCCACGTTGGTATGACAGCAGCGCTCGGGCACTGCATCCTGGGCAGTGGATGGCAGAGGGTGCCAGCAAACCCCAGGGGACCAGTGCCATTAGCTGCCACGCTGCCCACGCGTGCAGGACCTTGGCTGGCTCCAAACACTGTGTTTCTCCTTGCCCTGGTACACTTTATCTGGGAGCAGTCTCCAACACCAGCCCTGTTCCCAAAACAAGCCCGAGCAAGGCCTCGGATGCTGCTGCGGGGTGCCGCTGGCCAGGAGCATCCCCAGGGTCTCATCAGCCCAGGGACAATGCTGCGCATGGGGCTGCCACGGGCTCGGAGCTGCTGGGACACGGCCAGGCTGCAGGTCACCTTGTTCCACTCCACAAATGCCGAACACACCATTTCCGTGATTCGCAGGGCTGTAAAAAGGTGCTGGATGCTCATTTAATTTGCTTGATGAAGCCTCCCAGACACACGCCTTGCGCATCAGCTTTCAGCCAGGGGCAACCACTAGGACCAAGCTTCAGAACAGCCAAGGTGCGGATTTACCACACCCCCAGCGGAGACGGCTGCAAGCGCAGAAGCATGGTCGGCACAGTAAGGGCTGGGAGAGGCGAGACTGTCCCAGGGAAACGGTAATGGACAGCGTGAATTCCTGCCTTCTGCATGCCTGCATTTGGAGAACATAAAGACACACCGAGTTCTAGACCAGGCACGAGTCAGGTTCTCCTTCAAGCCAGGAAAAGAGGATGGGAAGAGCGAGACATCAGCACTGATCAGGTTTACTCCACTTTCAGGCCCGTTCATGTGCTGATACTAAATACCCAACACCCATTAAACACCCACCACTACTGGCCATGGACAAACATACGCTTCTTCACCACGGACAGCTTCTCCTAGTTCACAGCTTCTTAAATGAACTGGTATCACCCGCACAGGTATGACCGGGGGCAAGGATCAGACCCCCGAGCTGACAATTCTCCAGCACAGACATGCTCGGTCTTCAAAAACAGGAGTGGGTCAAGGGAGCTCCTCCTGCCTCAGTAGGTCCTCCAAAACGACATGCACTGTCACTGCTTCAGTGCCCTCGTGACATCAAAACTGGCAGCACCACGAACACTAACGCTTCTCTCCATTTCTTGGGTTTATTTCCTGGTGGAGCTGGAGCTGCAGGCGGTTCCCTTGCAAACGCGGGTCTGTGCTCCCAGGCTGCGTGGACACTGAGTCCCAGGCAGGGAAGCACAGATAGCGCCTGTCCTCTGCCAACACGTGGTACCGGACCACCCCGGAAGCTCTGCAAGAGCCCCCATTTCAGGCCATTTGCTCCTTCCAGCTCACCCTGGCCATCCGTGGGCCCGGCAGGCAG
>NW_010399740.1:8774-10353 GCF_000710305.1 Buceros rhinoceros silvestris
GGCCTCACCAGCGCCTTGCCCAGCACGCCCACTAGCCAGGTCATTAGGAGAAGGGGCTGTCAGTGCTCGGAGGTGAACATCGTGGTGCCACAGCCAGCATTTCCCAGTAACTGCAATTCATACCGTGTACTGGGTAGTTTTATTGCTCGGTTACAGGATTAGTACCAGCTAAACTTATGGGCTGCTGGTTTAAAATGAGCCAGAAAGCAGCCCCTCTGCACAGGATCAGCTGGGGAATGCCCACAGAGCAACCAGAGACGTTACAGCGCTACGGGATGAGAAGGGATGATCAATTCCCAAACCGCAGAGCTCCAAACATGGTAATTAACGCTTCTTCCAGGCAGACATATCCTCTCCCGAGACATCAGGGAGCTCGTGGTCAACAGCCAGCAGCAAACAGGCAGCAGCAGGGATGCCCCCGCAGCGCTCTCCTGAGCAGGGGAACCTCCAGTTCTGCAGTGACATTCTTAATATTGGCACAGGGGTGGCCACACTCATTGGCACTTGCAAATCCCTCCTGCAAGAGCAGCAGCGCAGCAAACCGGAGGAGGTGCGCTGAGAAACAACGGCGCCCAGCAGCCTGAAAGCTGTGCCTGGAGACGAAGAAGAACACCTACATGCCAAGGAAGACCCTGTATTCCCTAAAATAACAAAGAAATAGCAGAAGTCATGCAGGATCAGAGAGAAAAGGTCTGGACAAAAAGAAAAACCCGTAAGTGAAAGAGGAGAACACCCCAACACTGTTCTTTAAGGTATTTCTTGCATCTCCCTTTGTGCCTCCGCAGCAGGGCTGTGCAAACACCTCTCGTAGTGCTTCTTAGTACGTTTTTAGCAGGCGCTCTGAGTTTCCAGGTTACAGCTAACCATCTTTGATAGCAGACAAGAAGGGATCAGATCACTTCTGGATGCTGCTTCAGATCACCGCCCAGTTTAACTGGAAAGCAGGAATCAGGTTCTGCCCGACCCCGCGGAAGCCACAGCCTCACACCCCGATGTGGCTCTTCGGCCGCCGCTGCCGGCGGTGATTAGTCAGCTTGTGCAATCGAGTTCTCCGCCACCCGGAGGAACACGCGCCTTTGTCCAAAAGCATTTGTCAGAAGAAAAACAGAACCACCCAGAACTGAACATCACTCAGCTGCTACACAGAGCCAAAGGGTAAGCGGGTGGCAGAAGACAGGGATGGACGTCGGCAGCAGCAGCAGTCTGAGACGCCCAGCAACCAGTGAATGAAAAAGCCTGGAGAGGGGTTTACTCCAGTGTTTTCCACTGTCTGACAACGTTTACACCAGCAAGACAGTTTCCCAACAAGCAGGGGCTGAGCTGATGGGGCGGTTCTGCTACCCCTGAAACCTTTCAAGGAAAAACAAACCAGAATAAACACCTTTATGCTAAAAAGCACCAAACATGAACTGTGACACGAACCACTCCACTGGCGCGATGGTGAGTACTCACGTCTATAGGGATAAAGCCAACTGCCGCACGAGAAAAAATGGATTTACGAGAAATAACATAAACAACAGAACTGCATTTGAACCTCTAAACCCAACCCTGTTTCCCTTCCCCAGCCCGGACCAGCAGC
>NW_010399740.1:10419-10856 GCF_000710305.1 Buceros rhinoceros silvestris
GAAAAAACATAAACAACAGAACTGCATTTGACCCTCTAACCCCACCCCTGTTCCCCTCCCCCAGCCCGGACCAGCAGCAGCCAGTGTGACTGCTGGACTGTTAAACCGTGATTACAGGAGCCCTCCGGGGCAGGAGGCTGAGGACCCCCAGAACCTCCTCTAGAAGTGCAGAGCACAGAGAAAGCCCCCGCGTGCGCCGTTACGCCGAGCAGGGGCAGGCAGTGACGAGGTCCTGAGCGTGCTGGAGGGGTACGGCAGCTCGCCGGCTCTGCCCACGCCGGCTCTGCCCAGGTACCCGCTGCACCTCCTGGCACTGCCCCACCAGCCCTGCCCCGAGGATGGGACTGTGCAGGGGGGAGCAGAACCCGGCGGAGCTCTCACCGCCCATCAGCTGAGGCAGCGCGGGGCTAACCAGGGCCGCGGGGCGCGCAGCGAGG
>NW_010399741.1:0-1683 GCF_000710305.1 Buceros rhinoceros silvestris
ACTTTGATGGGGAAAACGCTTTTTCTCCCCTGATGCATCGTAAGTAACTTAAGTTGTTATTTATACTCCGCAAACAAACACGGCGATAACATCTCCCATCTCTGGAGCGCTGGAGGCCGCGGCGAGGGATGAGATCTGCCCTTTCCCATCCGAGCAGGACACTTTTCCGCTCGTAATTACTTTGATTTGATTTTTATTTTTTAATTTTTCCATGCTCCACTCCCGGAGGGTCATTTGAACTGTAAAGGAATCGCCGAGGGGGTGAGGGGACCCTGGAGAGAGAGGCTATCCAAACGACTCCGCCGAGGTAAGCAGCCTTAACAATATATCCCTTTTCCAGGTAGCACGGGCATGGGCTTACTGAAATGGAGAAAAAAAAAAAAAAAGAATGAATGAAAGAATGAAAGAATGAAAGCGCCTCTTTCTGGCTCAGCTCGCTAAAGCCTACCGAATAAACCGAAACCAAAAGGGAAAATTGAACACACACCGTAGAGAAACCTTTAAGCAACTTTCTTCAGGAAACAGCTTTGTAATTGCCCGTTTTCGTACAACCGCTCTGCAAATCCTCCCTCTGTTAGTGTGCTTTCGCATACACCCCCTCGCTTGGCTCTCAGCTGACAGGTGATTTTAAACCTTTCCTATTTTTCCCCCCAAGAGATCGCTGATACCTGACCTGCGCGTTGGCCGGGTTTATTCCCTACCTCTGCCTTGTGGGTCTGATTTACGCTCCTTATCAAAAAGAGAAGAAGAAGCGTTTCCGATGGCCCTGGTGACCGGCGGCCCTTTCCCAGGGAAGTCAAGGCTCCCCTCTGCCCCTCCCCAGGCCTTTTCCCCGGCGCGCCCCGGGGAGCTCCGAGCTCTGGCCCCGGGGAGCCCCGGGGGGGAGGATCGGCTCCCCCGCCTGGGGACTGTTTCTCCCGCCCGTCGTTTAATGTCTTATTATTGTTGTTATTGTTGTTATTGCTTTAAATTTATTTTTCCTCATTTATTTATCTGAGACCGAAGGGGGACTTTGCCTGGAAACTTTCCGTGGCAATCCTTGGCAATCTGAATTCGGGGGAAGGGAAGACGCGATGTTCCCTCCTCCCTCAGGGTCGCTCCCCACCTCGCTCGACACCCCAGCCGTACACACACACACACACACACACACACTTGTGGCATTAAAAGTAGGAGTTTAGCTTTTGCCTGCCAAAGCCCAAATGGCCTGCAATAATGAATCTCGAAAAGCAAAAGAGAACTTGAGAATTTGGTGTTTGCCTTCCAGAGCTTGAAGTACTTTCCCAAGGTTATTCACTAGTGGCCTGATGTATTGTTTTATTACATGCCGGCATGTCCACGGCCGCGCTCGGGTTTGTATTGCTGTCTACATGACAGATGGTGCTCTGTGAGGCCGCAAGAAGATACGATTCAATTTTCCTTTGAAAGGCACGTCCGCACTTATTTATTTATTTAGCACACCCCACACCCGCACCCCCCTTGTCGCGCAGGGAGGGGAGAGGACGAAAAATTTAAAGGAATGGGAAAGTTCGGGCGCTGTTTGGGTGTTGTTTCCTTTTTAATCCGATGCTTAAAAAAACGGAGGCTCTCCAAGCATCCCCTGCACTATTAGCGGCAGGGAAGAAAAAAAAAAAAAAAAAAAGAAAAAAAAAAAAAAGGGCACAAAAGAAAAAAGCGGGGGGGGGG
>NW_010399741.1:1755-2236 GCF_000710305.1 Buceros rhinoceros silvestris
CCTGCACGATTAGGGGGAGGAAAAAAAAAAAAAAAAAGAAAAAGAAAAAAAAAAAGAAGGAGCATAGAGAAAAGAGCAGGGAGAGAGCCCAGTAGGTACGTCAGATTCCATAGTTTTGATAGGGGAAATAAATTTCCTCACTGGCCTTGTTATGTTTGGGGCGCCTTGAGGAGCTGTATATTTAAAAGCATCATGTCTGTAGTCTGGATCCCACAGAACGTTACTGAAAGAGAAATGGTTAAGCAGAAATTGTCGGGGGAGGAAATACAGTGTTAAAATCGAGGGGGGAAATCGAGCTAATATTGAGCCACTGTCTATTAGCTTGTTCGAAAGGAATATATATTATTTTGTCGCTTTCCGGGTCTGCCCCTACACCCAGGCAAGCACGGAGAATAATGGGAGGAAGGGTGTTCCGTTGGAGCTGCCATCAGACGCTAGGAACGGGATGGTAAATGACGGGGCATCATTTATCCCCGGTATT
>NW_010399741.1:2410-2639 GCF_000710305.1 Buceros rhinoceros silvestris
CTTGGCTCTCATTCCCCGGCCTGGCAGTGTGGGGCTGCGGCAGTCACCGGCGGCGGGGCCAGGGCACGGGGACCGACACGTTCCTGTCCCCGGCGGTGTCGTTGGTTGTCTCCTGCCTTGCCCCTTTACCCCACCTCCCCGGTGCCATCGCCGGGCCTCTGACCCGCTGTCTCTGCTTCTCTGCCCCGGAAAGGCTCCTCTGCCCCCTCCAAGATGATGCTTAGCCCGG
>NW_010399742.1:0-295 GCF_000710305.1 Buceros rhinoceros silvestris
CCTGCTGGGTGCCTTCTTCAGGTGACGCTGTCCCCTCCAAGCAGGGTCACTTTGGGACATGGCCGCTACAGCCACAGAGTGGCCTCACGCCCTGGGATGGGCAGGCCTAGCCGCTATCTGCAGAGCTGCTCGCCCCATCCCAGTGCCAAGGCTCTGTCCTCCCCCAGCTCTGGCCCCCCGCCACCTCTGAGGTCCCTCCCTGGAGCAACACCCACCCTTGGCATCTCCCCGCTGGGAGAGTGACCCGAACCCGGGCACAACCTGTGAACTGGAGCGGTGGCACAGCGGCAGGGGC
>NW_010399742.1:412-1025 GCF_000710305.1 Buceros rhinoceros silvestris
CGTGGGAACGGGTGCGTGGGCCCAGGGCCGCCTGCCACCGATCACCCCCTCCGTGGCCCCGGCACCCTGCGTCGGGACTCGCACACTTTCCTGGGCTCCCTCCACTTTGTGACCTGTCGTGAGGACCCCGAGGGCAGGATTGGACCCTTGGGGACTGGCTTGCTGCCGCTCCGGCCATGCCCAGGGGGGCTTGGCCCTCGTCCTCCAGTTTTACAAGCTGTGCTGCTCCCCCCGTGGACAGCTCCTGACACCTCTCTATCCCATGGAGGGGTTGTGGCCCTCCGCCACTGGGAAGCACTGATTTTTCCAAACTGGAAAAAAAAATGCAAAGGGATGTGGGAAGGAGAGGCTAGCGAGGAGGATACGTTGTCCTTGTTTTCTTTTGGGGCCAGGCTCGTCCAGCAGTGCTCGACAAATGGAAAAAGGCAGTCAGAGCCTGCGGGAGCCAGCCGCCAGGCTGACCGCCACTGGGGTGAACTGGGGGGGTTTCCCGCTGGTCTAGAGAGAGCAGAGAGGTCCAAGGTACCTGAAGCCTGTGTGGGAGCAGCCGGGATGCTCGGGGGGCAGGGGACCCATCCCCTGGGTGCTGTGACCCGGCAGCACCCGGGCCCAG
>NW_010399742.1:1221-1863 GCF_000710305.1 Buceros rhinoceros silvestris
GAAGGGGAAGGGGTTCGGCCGGCCCCCGGCGGCTCCACGGCGCCCCAGCCGCCCCCCCGCCAGGGGGAGCTGCAGCTGGTGGGGTTTATGGGGGGATCCCTCGTCCCTGGCGGGTGCGTGCCTCTACTGCAGCTCTTCCTGCTGGTCGCGATGGGATGCAGCCCAGTGGTGACGTTGCTGTGGGCTCCCTGGCCGTGCTGGGGTGGTGGGTTTGGAGCGGGGGGCTCAGCCCGGCATGACCGCGTCCCTCTGCTCCCACAGGATGAGTTCCACCCATTCATCGAGGCGCTGCTCCCCCACGTCCGGGCCTTCGCCTACACCTGGTTCAACCTGCAGGCCCGCAAGCGCAAGTACTTCAAGAAGCACGAGAAGAGGATGACAAAGGATGAGGAGAGGGCGGTGAAGGACGAGCTGCTGAGCGAGAAGCCAGAGGTGAAGCAGAAATGGGCCTCGCGCCTCCTGGCCAAGCTGCGCAAAGACATCCGGCCAGAGTGCCGTGAGGACTTCGTGCTCTCCATCACGGGCAAGAAGCCCTCGTGCTGCGTCCTCTCCAACCCCGACCAGAAGGGGAAGATGCGCCGCATTGACTGCCTGCGGCAGGGGGGCAAGGCGGGGGGGGGGGGGGCCGGGCCGGGCTGACCT
>NW_010399742.1:2070-2380 GCF_000710305.1 Buceros rhinoceros silvestris
GCGCCCACCCCCACCGCATCAGCGTCTCCGTCAAGGAGCTCGCCCTCTACCTGGCGTATTTCGTCCGCGAGAGAGGTGGGTGCTCGTCTGACCGCGGGGCAGAACCACCCCGGGGCGGGAGTTGTTCCAGATTTTTCTCCCATGTCCATCCCGTCCCTGGCTCCAGCTCAGGGACGCTGCTCGGGGTCATGTCTCCAGTTGCAGACCTCGTCAAGAGGAGCCCAGCTCCCCCTGTCTCCACAGTGCCGCCTGAGTGGGTACCCCCCGCCCTGCCCACACTGGCCCTGTCCCCCAGTGGGATGGATCCTGG
>NW_010399742.1:2574-2803 GCF_000710305.1 Buceros rhinoceros silvestris
AGGGACAGGGTCCCCCAAGATGCTCCTGGCTGTGGGTAACCCCAGAGGGGGGACCTGGGGGGGCTAACCCCACACCCTGTGCCTGCCTGATGCAGCTGCCTGCGCTGGCAGCGCGGTGGCAGGCAAGGGACAGCCTGTTCCCAGCACATCCCCTGAGGGCTGGAGCTGGGAGCGATCCAGCAGCACCAGTTTGCTGTGGGCTGTGGTCCCAGCTGGTGACTGAGGTGGG
>NW_010399743.1:0-1313 GCF_000710305.1 Buceros rhinoceros silvestris
CCGCGCCGCGGTGGGCGAGAGGCGCCAGCTCCGCCGGGGAAGACGCCGCGTGGCCTGCCAGTCCCGCAAGCTCCAGACACCAAATCACAAACTCATTGCTCCAGAGGAGAAACTGGGCAGCCTGGTAGATCTCGTGATGACCTCTCAGTCCCGTAGCATCTCCTGGCGAAGGACTGGCGTTGGGAAGGGGCCCGGGGTGGAAATGCCGTGGTTCCCCCCCAGGTCCCGCTGCCGCCTTCCTCTCCCCCTCCCTGCTGTGTTGGTCTAAGTGATCTTTCTATGAAGCCCTGTAGATGTCAGAAGTAATTATGGAGTGTGTTTAGTCCTCTGTGGGTGCTTTCTTTCTTTCTTTCTTTCTTCCTTCCTTTCTTCCTTTCTTTCCTCCTCCTTTCTCTTTCGCTATCCCCTTCTCCACTCTTCTTTTTCGGCTCAGTGGAAAAGGTGAGGACAAAGAATTGCCGCTTGCTTGGACTCATGATGTATCTGTGACTGCGCTATTAGCTGTCTCCTCTCCCCTCCCCAAATGGATATAATTTTTGAAGTGTGGAATACCCTTCTCGATAAGTAGGTTTTAAAAAAAAAAAAGAAAAAAATTAATGCACAATGTGATACTGTTTCATAGTTTCTAGGTGGTTGTATAAAGCAAAGTTACTGTGATTGTGTTTTTCAAAGGAAAAAGTGGTTGGTTACCAAATCTGTCCTTTTTTCATTATTACAAGCTCTTTGTTTTCCAATGATCTGATGGCTCTTTTGTCCCCGGTCCGTGTGTCTTTCTTTCCACGTCCCCCGCCCCGATCCACCTGTGAGGCGTTTGCTCCCGCCGGTCTGTAACGATGCTGCTCCTGCGCCCTCGGGAGCTGCAGGTTGTCACTGTTGGCCAGAGGTGGGGGGACACCTGTGTCCCGGGAGGAGGTCGGAGGTGCTTGGAGGTGTTGAAGAAGGGGTAGGTGGTGGGCAGGAGGGTTCACAGGGAGGTGCCCAGGGCTCACACCCGCCACGCCAGAGGGCGATGCTAGAGAAAACCTCCTGCTTAGACAGCTAAAGGGTCTTCGTCCTTCTCGGAGCCTTTGGTCGCACCTCTCCAGCTCGCCGCTGGCCCAGGGTGCTGTCCTGCCTGCGCAGTGGGCGCCAGAGGCTGAGCAGGCCAGCTCTGGGTTGTCTGGGGTCTCTGCTTTCATTTCGCTCTCCTAAATCTCTTCGTCGTCTCTTGCAATCAATCTTCCTCCAGAAGAGAGCCCAGCGCCTTGAAATCGCTCTAAGCCTGTTGCCGCTTCCGCCAGCCGCTTCCCGGAGGGTTAATCCTGGCCGAGACT
>NW_010399744.1:0-209 GCF_000710305.1 Buceros rhinoceros silvestris
ACGTCACCTTATTTGTAATATGTTAAAGGAAATGCTCACAAAACATACCCGCGTGGCTTATATGCTTTTAACTAATCATGGGGAGGGGGAGATGTTGTGGAACACTTGTGGGCAGGGTGGGCGGTCGGAAGATTACGTGCTGTGACAGTAAGGCAGTAACCGCCCACAATGGGCGAGGCTTCTTGAGGAACTATATAGCCTGAGTCATT
>NW_010399744.1:351-1283 GCF_000710305.1 Buceros rhinoceros silvestris
GATAGCCATGAGTCATTACTCAATAAACGCCATTTTGTGCATCCTCTATGTTAGAGTCAGTGTATAAAATGGTCCTCAACGGCAGAGGTTGAGTGTCCAGAATCACAGCAAGTTACCACATCGGGTCAGCCCCGAGCCACAGAGATGGGCGATCCTCTAACTGTCTGATGGTCTTCTTGTCAGAAACCCTTGAACGAGCCACCCCCAGCGTTCGTCTGACAACTTCTCGTGGTAAGAGAGGCCTTTTGACAAGGAGGATTTCAGTCACCTCTCCTTTGCCACTCGGTGCGAAGAGCACCTCTCTTCCTGCTGTTCTCCGGGCTGGTGGAGCGAGGCCTCATGAGATCCTTCCATGGCCGGCTTTTGAACTGGAGTGTCTGAGATTAACCCCCTAAACCCACCTTCTGTTTCTTTGATCCAGCACAGATGGACGGAACAAGACCGAAAGCATCAAGCAGTCTGGCCGGTTGGTCACCTTTCACACGTTTCCTCTCACTTCGCTGGGGAGATGATTCCAGTGGACAATTGTTCCTAGAGCTGGTACAACGACAGTCACGCTCAAAAATCTACAGGCAGGCCTGAGAGAGCTCCCCATAACGACTGGCAGTGCCATTAAAGGCAAATCTGCACGATCCAAAGGGCGCGGGGAAGCGCCAGTGGGCAGTGGCGCCCTGGCCACCGAGCGCTGGGGGAGCAGCCCGGCCCCACGGCCCGTGAGGCCATCGGTCAGCCCAGGACCCGGCTGCAGGATGAGGGACTGCCCCGGGGAAGGGGCAGGAGAGGCCTGGGGGGTCACCGAGCAGATGGAGCAAGGGCCTCTGCTGAGAAGAGGAGCCACCGTGGGGCATCGGTCACCCCGTCTGTCCCGGCTGATTTGTCTCACAGCCTTTCTGCCCAAGTCCCGGGGCATAGAGGCTGCGTGTTGGCGATGG
>NW_010399744.1:1610-1867 GCF_000710305.1 Buceros rhinoceros silvestris
ACAGGAGGGCACTGGGAGACACGGTGTGACCGAGTGTCTGAGGACAGCCGCAGAGGGACAGACACAGTGCACGCGTATGTGTGTCTGTGCGTGTGTGCGCGGACACATGAGGGGCTGGACATCAGCGACCGGAGCAGGGCTGTGCCTCTCTGGGACTTTTGCAGCTGCTGCCGGGTCCTGGGTAGACCTGAGCACCTGGGGGGAGCCCAGCACTGAGTGCCACCGCGACCCCTGTCACACACCCGCGTCCGGGCGAG
>NW_010399745.1:0-583 GCF_000710305.1 Buceros rhinoceros silvestris
CTCCCCTGGTGCATTTTGAACCATGATCCAAACTGTCAGGGTTTTTGTACCATTAAGACTCGTTGCGTAGCTACTGCTGGACTTAACTGCTGTCCTTTTGCCAGATGAACGTGAGGTTGGGACAGAAGGGAAAATCCTGCTGCTGGCTCGAGAAGACAAGAAGCTTCAAGGAGTGGGACTGCAGAGCAGGCAGCCGGTGAGGATCTGGGACTGAGGTGTTGCTGTAAAATCAGCTCTGGGGCTCCAGTCTCTTGGTTTCCATCTCCTTGCTTGTGAGCTGCTTCACATGGTTGTGCAGAGCTCTGGGTTGAAGAACTGAGCCAGGTTAGAACTACCTAGATGGGTGAACTCTTTAGTCTTAACCCTGGTGAGGTTCACCATGGTACAGGAAGGGACAGAACCAGGCTGGGGGCAGGGGAGGGCTGTTAGGCCGGCTTTTGGCCAAGGTCCTGTGCTTTTCTGTGGGGAAGAAACCAAACCTTGGTACAGTAAGTGATGCTTTTTCTCTTTCCTACTGCCCAGATTTGCATGTGGGGGGTTGAGGAGTATGAATTGCTCATGATTTAACCCAGCTATGGGAAAG
>NW_010399745.1:709-4522 GCF_000710305.1 Buceros rhinoceros silvestris
GTGGCCAGGAGATGTCATTGTGAAAGCAGAAACTGCAGGCTGCCTCGTCCAGTCAGGGTGTGAGGTTGCTGCTTCAAACACTCTGGAGGGTGTTTGAAGTCGGGTGAGAAGAGAATCTCAGGTCACCAGTCCGTCACCCTCCTCTAGGCAAAGGGCAGTGGAGTTGGTCCATCTCAGGTACTGAAGTTCTAACCAGCAACATCCTGGGGAGCAGGACAGGAGCTCTTGATGACATAGAAGGTTGAACTGTTTGTGGAGAGTAAAATTTGGGTGGAACAGATCTGCTGCTCAGCGAGATTGCAAAGCTCACCTGGAAAAAACTGGCAGCCTCTGTAACAACAAGCACAGCTCTGGGAGGAAGGAGAGATCTTGGTCAGCCTGCCATGGAGGTCTGGTCTTGCTGCTCCATGGGAGTCTGGAGGTGAGCCCAAGCTCAGCATCAGTTCGCCTGTCACAGGGACACGTCCTTCCTCCTGAGGAGACCCAAGAGTATTCACTGGTTGCGCTGTCTCTGCTGACACGACCAAGCTGATCCTGGAGCGCAGTTCTCCTGCCTGTCCTGGAGCAGAGCTGAGGGTTGCAAACCTCTGGGTTTGCCAGTTTGTGCCATGGCTCATGGAAGTGACTACTGACCTCCAAATAAATCATCGCTTCCTTCTGCTGGGTGCCCTGTGTCCTCCTCGGAGTGTCCCACACCCGAATTGTTTCCTGTATTCCAGGTGTTCCTCTTCGTTGGATCTGACGCCTTCAACTGCTGCACATTCCTCTCAAGCACCTATGTCCTGGCAGGGACTCAGGACGGGAACATCTATCAGCTGGATGTGAGGAACACAACGTGAGTGTGTGCCCGGAGCTGCGGGTAGTTCAGTGGCAGCTGGTTTTGGGTGCTCTTGGCATAGCTTTTCCTCTCAGATTATTGGGGTTTTTTTAAATACATGTTTACAATACACAGTAATGTGTACTGTGCATAATAGGTATAAATATTTGTGTGATAATATATAATTATGTATGTGAAGTTTTCTGCTAAATCTTTCTATATATTCCTCCCCTCAAAAGCAGAGCCCCTTCCTTTCCACCAGTAATGCCAATGTGTCTTTGTGAGATCTTACCCTGTGCTCCAGTCCTCGCTCCAGCACAGGACTGGAGCTCAGCTGTGCTAAGTTGATTTTATCAGTGTCAAAGGCGAGTGCTGAGCAGGGAGACATCCAGGTGGGGGCTTCTGGGTGGGGGCTGGAGAGGCTGCCACCAAAGTCTGAAGAGTCTTTCATACTCAATAAGCTCCAGGCTTTTGGCCTTGATCCCTTTTTGAGCCTTGGCCACAGGTGACCAAGAAGGCCAAGGCCTGCTGGCTTCGACCACCACTGGTGTGGCCAGCGGGAACAGGGCAGGGATCATCCCCCTCGACTGAGAGAACTTGGGGAGGCCACCCCTTAACTGCTGGGTTCAGTTGGGGCCCCTCCCTGCCAGAATGACCTTGAGTGGCTGGAGCGTGTCAGAGAAGGGCAACGAAGCTGATGCAGGGTCTGGAGCACAAGTGCACTGAGGAGCGGCTGAGGGACCTGGGGGGGTTGATCCTGGAGCAAAGGAGGCTCCAGGGAGACCTTCTGGCTCTCAACAACTCCCTGACGGGAGGCTGGAGCAATGAGGTGGGGGTTGGTCTCTGCTCCCCAGGAACAAGCACCAGGACAAGAGGAACCGTCCTGCAGTTGTTGCAGGGGAGGTTGAGGTTGTCCCTGAGGAGGCATTTGTTGCCCGTTGGGGTTGTGCAGGTGTGTGCCAGGCTGCCCAGGGCAGTGGTGGAGTGCCCATGGCTGGAGAGGTTTGCCAGCGGTGTGGAGGTGGTGCTGAGGGCCAGGGGTTCGTGGGGCCCTGGCAGTGCTGGGGGAACGGGGGGACTGGAGGAGCTGAAAGAGCTTTTCCAACCCAAACAACTCTGTGATTGCTAAAGAATCCTTGTCTGTAACCCACTGAGGAGGGTTCACCTGCTGGCCTTCACCTGCTAACACTTTATTCCCACTTTGATCCTTTGGCAACATCCGTGATAAAACCAGTGCTGAATTCCATCTGCTTCTGGAGGATGGAGACTCTGGTAACCACTGATTAAGTCTCTTTGTCCTGTTCATTCTCTTTTAACCATGAACTCACATTCTTCTCTCAGCATTCTCACCTTGCAATGGGCTCTTGCCTATAGACCATAATACTCACCTCTCGTTTCTGCTCCTTTTTTTTCCAGTGCTCCAATCCAGGTCATCCACAGATCAGGAGCACCAGTGCTCTCACTGCTCCCGTACCAAGATGGGTTTATTGCCAGCCAAGGTGACGCCAGTGCTGTGTGGTAGAAATTGTGCAATGGAATTGAGATGTTTGGGGCTCTTTGGGTCTTTTTCTCTTACCTTTCACTGCTGCCTGGCTGTGAGGAGCATCTGGGGCAAAAAGGGGGCGGGGGGGAGATGGGGAATGATGGCACAGTAGGAGCTAGATTACGGGCTTGCTTTTTGCCTTGTGATTTTTTCCTCCCCCCCCCTTGTTCCTCCAGAATAGAGCCTCTGAGTTGCCTCTCGGTGCTCAGAGCCTTTTCCCACCTCTCCAACATCCTCACAGCGCTTCCCCCTCCTCCTGGGGGCTCCTTACCCTGTGATGAGCCATTTCTAACAGTGCCATTAGTGTGTTTGTGATTAAGAGCGATTTCACTAACTGGCCAACGATCCTTCCTTCCCTGGTGTCTCTTCTGCTCCTGTAGGTGATGGAACCTGCTTTATCCTTCAGCAAGACCTCGATTACATCCTCGATCTCACAGAAGCTGAGTGCGACCCTGTGTACAAGGTAAGGAGCAGGGTGTATGGCCCCAGAGAAAGGCGGGAGGGAAAGGTGGTACTAGGCAGTGGGCAGCTCCCTTTATCTCTGGATTTGGCAGCCCACACCCTTGACTTTTAAGCCAATTTTTTTTTCTATCTAAATAATCTTATGTTTCACATAAATCCTCTGTGGTACCTTCTAATGCTGTTTTGGGGTCACCCACCTTCTCTTCCCTCTATAAAAATCCAAAACGGAAGCTGATCTCTGAGAATTTTAACTGTCACTTGAGAATTACTGTGCTTAAATAAGACATTCTCCCCCCCTCTTTTTCAGGTCGCTTCTTGGGAGAAGCAAGTTTACACCTGTTGCAGGGACGGGATCGTGAGGAGATACCAACTTACCGACCTTTAAGTTCCCAAGTAGTGGAGAGGTGTGTCAAAATAGCTCCTCCAGAGTTTATTTTGCTCTACAGCCTGTTTGAAATGTTGGTAGAGACGTTTCTGAGGCTGGTGGAGCCGACCAGGCTCCGCGCAGAGCCTGTGCCTTGGTTACAGGGATGATTAATTTGTACTGCAGTGCGATTGTGATGTTTTTTCATGTGGTGAGTGAGTGGCTCTGATGTGAGGAAGAGGATCTGATGTTGCAACAATTTTTATCACTGCTGTTTCTAGAGGGGAAAAAAAAATAAATGGGGGGTGGGGGGTGATGAAGGTGACTGTGTCACAGTATGGACTGAAATAAAAGAACTGCCTGGATGGCACTGGGACCAGTGCTGTGCAGTGACTTCATCGGGGACAGAGCAGGATCGACGGCGCCCTCAGCAAGTTTGCAGATGACACTTGGCTGGTGGAGTGGTGGTTGTGGCTGAGGGACGGGATCCATCCAGGGGGACCTGGACTAGCTGGAGCAGTGGGTCTGTGTGAACCTTAGGCGGGTCAACAAGGCCAAGGGCAAGGTCCTGCCCATGGGTTGGGGCAACCCCAGGCATCAGCCCAGGCTGGGGATGAAGGGCTGGAG
>NW_010399746.1:0-3900 GCF_000710305.1 Buceros rhinoceros silvestris
CCTGCCCGCGGGCTGCCCTGTCCCAGCTGCGCTCCTCTGCCCCGGCCCCGCTGCAGCCTCCTGCCACAAAGCTTTCATCAATCATCCCTCTGCTCCACAGTGAGGCAGCTCCTCTTCTCGAGAGGAGGGAAAAGCAGGAAAATCACCTTCCTAGTGACCTTTCAGCTGGACGTCATCACCAGGCCATGTCCCCTCCCGCACCCGCGTCGTCCCTCATGTCCGCAGGACAGGCTCCAGCACTCCCAGCCCTCAGTGGCCTTGCCACAGCCTCTCTGTCCTTTTCAGCCGCTTTGCAAAGGCAGCGTAAGCACGCCAAGGCTGCATCATGCTAACCAAGCCTTTTTATTTGTTTTTATGTCGTTTATTTTACTTTGCAGACGCAGCTGGGCTGGGTGCTGCCTGCACCCGGCCGCACACACAAGCACTTTGGAGGCCCCGGGCACTGATTGCACTTGGCAGACCTGCACCAACAGCATTTCCGAGCCCAGGACAGAGTGTTTGGGAAAGCCAATACAGAAACTTTACTACCTTGCCCTTTTCAGCCCTGGCTGGCTCCACGGTCTCATCATCAATATTGCCCCTGGTGGAGGCCCCGGGCACTGATTGCACTTGGCAGACCTGCACCAACAGCATTTCCGAGCCCAGGACAGAGTGTTTGGGAAAGCCAATACAGAAACTTTACTACCTTGCCCTTTTCAGCCCTGGCTGGCTCCACGGTCTCATCATCAATATCGCCCCTGGTGAAGAAGTGGAAGCGGTTCCAGCCAACCGGAGCCCCGAAAATGAAAAAGGTTAAAGCATCTCTGATGAGCCTGTTAGTTGTGAATGTTTCGCTGGCATTAAAGCAGTGATGGACGCCTCGCCTGGGGACTGGGCACATCGCCTGTGAAAGGATACAGGCAGCTGAAGGGAAGCAGGAGAAGCTCCTGCACCCGCAGCCGCTCACACCAGGGATGCTCTTGCCGTGTCTGCTGAGAAATGTGCAAAAAATGCGCAGAGCCGTGATCGAATCTCTCCTCTTTCCTCTCCTTTCCTCACCTGCTGCTTTGGCTGTGCAGGAGGCGGCAGGGGGTGGGTTGGGGTCCCTGCTCTCCCGCATCCCCACTGCTCTCTGCTATGGCCACCTCTGATGCGCTTCTGCCTGGGCGCTTGGCCCTGGTGAGGGTGAGCAGAGCTGCTCGTGGCATTTCTAAACTCCATCACTTTGGCCTGAGGAGCCTTTTGGTGCTGGCAAAACGACCCTTTTATGCTCTCTGGATTTGCTCATCGGATTAAGAAAGAGACTGGTCAAACCATTCCTTTATCCCAGGAGAGGGAGGGGACAGAAAAGAAGGTTGTAAAGACATTTCCAAGCAAAAACTCCAGCAGATGTGTTTATGTAAAGCTCTTTGAAATACGCACTAAAAATATCTCTTCAAAATTAGGAGAAGGAGAAAATCGTTAAGTGCTTCCCACGAACGCGCACTCAAAAACAGCCCATGGCAGGTTCTTTTCCCACCTCATTCAAACCATTATTATTAGTGCGGCAGGAGCCCTGCAGTTTGTTATTGAAAATTATAATAGCAAATCACCGAGATATTTTCCCTGATTACACAGACTCCAAGCCAGTTCAATTTTAATCTTCTCCCTGCTATTTTTGCCGTGCATCAGCAGAGGCACCAGCTGCAAAAAACCGCGTGGTTTTCTTGAGGCAGTTTAAACACAGAAGACAAACACAATTCTGTAATGTACATTTTTTGTCCAATTTTTGCCAGCCGTGACTCGCCTCCTCGTCCTCCTCCCCGGCACCCTGCGTCCTGCTGCAAGCCTGAATGTGTCGGTGGCTCCTTTTGCTTCTTGGGCTCCAGAAAGGTTTAACGACCGCTCTTATCACATCCCGGGACAAAAAAAGCAGCTTGGCTTTTTATTTTCTGGCAGTGGATTTGCTATGCATGGTTGAATCGGAACAGAGGAGCTTCCCTGCTGGAAGAGGCCCCGGTAGCGGCGCAGGGTCAGTGCCAGATGCTTGGGGGGATACTGTGCGGTCGCAGCCCACGGGGAGGGCTCTGTGCCGGGCACCAGCTGGCGACAGCGATGGCTCCTGCTGCGCAGCACGGGATGGACGGGATGGACGGGATGGACGGGATGGACGGCTCTGGCTGAGCGTGAAACTCCACAGGGAAAGCAATGCTCCCATGGACCAGCTTTCTTAGGTAGGGTCAGGCACGAGGGCGAAAAGAGGCTCTCCCTGCTCTCCGCGGCTGGGTCTCCTCCTCCCTGGGGGCACGGAAACCCCAGTCCCCGTGTGTTCCGAGCACTTGGCCACATTGCCGGTGTCACCTTCCCTCACTGCCAGCAGTCCAGGATGTGTCCACCGCCCGCCTGCCAGCAACAGCAGAGCTACACCCAAGGCTATGGCACGCAGTTGTCTGGTTTCCAAAGGAAACCCGGACTGCTGCCCCGTCACCAGTGGTTTCTCCGGCATCTTGTGCCTCCCACGCTGCCGGCACCAGCACCTGCATGCTGCCGTGCCAGGCTTGCTCCTGGGGGGACGATCCTGCACCTTTCCTATTCTCAAATCCTCCTCCCTAGACAACACCCAGTTCTCTTCTCTATCTGAGAAGAGAAAAGGAGGAACCCTGGCTGTCCCTGGAGCCTGCAAATGCAGCCAAAAGTGCCAAAGGTGCCATGCTGCACCATGGCACAGCAACCCCGCACATCCCTCATCCACGGCTCAGGAGAATCTGAGCAGGGACTGGGGCCAAGAGTTTACGCTAAACCCTGCCATAGCCCCATGGCCACTCTCCTCCTGGCTGGCCATGAACTGCACCCCCAGACATCATCCCCCAGCAGCCTGGCGCAGCTGTGGGGGCAACCGCTCCCTGGTGAAGGTGGCAGAGATGACGGCCAGGCCAGGGGACAGCCCTGGGCAGCCCTCATAGAGCTTGAGCTTAGGAACAGCCTGGATCTGGGCTCAAATTTCTCATTAATTGCTCACCCATGAGCAGCGCAGGGCAGAACCGAGCTGGGGGAAGGTGAGGACCGTGGGCTGGGAGGGAGCCCAGCGCCTGTGGTTGGACGCTTCCCCACGCAACAGAGGGAGCCAGAAGCCGAGGAGCACTAGGAGATGACGCTGAACGTTTTAGGAGGTTTTTAACAGAAAAACAAACTGAAGGATTTCCCAGAAAAGAAACACTTTGCAACTCTGCAGTGTGGTGTGGCTGGAGAGCACCTTCACACCCAACGGGTGTGAACCAACCCCTCCCTGCCCCAGGGAGCGTCCCCTGTGCCACCACCGCACCCCGGCTGCAAGGCGAGTCCCCACAGCAGCGCCTTCCTTCAGTGCCGCCTGCCACGCGTGGGGCTGGGCTTGCACGCCAGATTCCAGTCCCTCTCACAGGTTAATCTGGGAGCTGTGGAGATCAACGTCCCCCCCCAGGCCTGGGCTCACTCTGTACGGAGGAAGCCACTCTGTGTGCTACCGAGCGGTGGCAGAGCCGGACCGTGGGATGCTGGCTCCGTGGGGGCCACGCATTAGAGGTGCTCCCTGCAAGGTGCCGATTCCCTCCTGGGTCCAAACCCCCACGCCGTCCAGGACGGCACGCGGCAGAGAAAGGGTGTGTTTGCCGATAACGCAGCTTGTTAAATTTTAATCACATCGGGGATTGTACGCACACAGTTACCAGGAGCTCCTTGGAGCGCTGAGAGATCACTTCAGAAATGAATTAGTAATAAGGCATGTTGGAGGCGGCGAGGAGAAGACGTTGGAGCAGCAATTCTCCCTTTGCCACTCACACGAAGCTTTTTCCTCCGCTCCCTTAATTTGCTATTTTTGAATTGCCACTGGAAAGAGAGAGGAGAACACACTGAAGGTCCCAACACTCAGGTAACTCCAGAAAACCAGCCTGTGCAGGCAGCTGC
>NW_010399746.1:4037-5547 GCF_000710305.1 Buceros rhinoceros silvestris
AAGTCGGCCACCCCATCCGTCCATCCATCCATCCATCCATCCATCCATCCATCCATCCATCCATCCATCCATTCAGGCTGGGGACAGGGACATCAGGCCACCGCACCCCTGAGCCACCCCCTGTGCCAGGATAGGCACGTACGCCTGCCTGCAGCTGAAGAACAGCAGTCCCGAGGGCTCAGCTCGAAACACCTCTGACATTGAAAAGGTTCAAACCCCTCCCAGGACAGACCTGCAGGTGCATCCGAACGGGCGTCCCCAACCCCGGTGTCCAGGGGCATCCCCCAAGCAGGGCTCCTCTGCCTCAGGCACTCCGAAGAGCGGCCACTCTGCTGCGCTTGGGGGCTCTGGTGAGATGGGGGTCCCTGGACATCCTCCTAGACTTGTCCCCTCAACATCCATCCCGCCACCATGTCCAGAGCCACATGGCTAGGGCCCCGTGGGGCCTGGGGACTCAGTGACACCGTGAGGAGCAGATGTCCCCACGCAGGGACGCGTGGGCAGCAATTAGCTCCTGCGGAAAGGAATTAAGGAACTGATTTCTCCTGCCGGAGAGATGAGCCTACAATATTCCCAGCCCAGGAAGGGAGGTGGCAAGCAGGCTTTAACCCCCCCGCTACATGCTGCCGGGGGCTTTTTCTGTCCAGAAGGACCCTTTGCCTCCTGTATCACATCTCCTGTGTCAGCTGAGCTGGGAAAGTCCCAAATTGCAGCTTTATGGTTGTGAAGGTTTGGTTCGACTCCAGTTCTCCTTCCCCACAACACCCCCTGGTCCCCTGGGAAACACCACGGTGGTCTTGCCAGCTGCCCAGGAAGGACTGGTGAGGGGGGGTTAAGTCAAGGAGAGTTTCTGGGAGGGAAGATAGGGCCATTTATCTTCCTTAAAAAAGAAAGGGAGGGTATTTATTGGCTTGCTGCTCCCTAGGGGGAAGGCTTGGAGGAGGCAGGTGGGTCCCTGGGCTCCCAGGCAGACCCTGCCGGGAGGGGCTGAAGAGAAAATCGTTCACTTTTCGGCACATCCATCTTTAATTGGGTGTAGAAATAATTTTATTGCTTACTGGGATTTGTGAGGCTGAACTAATATTTGTAAAATGCTTTGCTATCCTCAGCTGAAAGGCAATCCAGAACGGCAAAGCCCCGGTGTTATTCACATTTGGATAATCCAGAATTATTCATAAACAAAATCAAGATTATGCAAATATATTCATTAGTTCTCAGGATACCTCCAGGAAAATAGAGGAATTACTCTTGTTAACAATTATATATTATGTAATGTGTGTCTAAGCACGCACGGACCCGCACGCTGTCGGTGCTGGGGCACATTCGCCTGGGACTCATCCCAGGGTCTCAGAGCAGTGGAGACCGAGGGCCTGGCCTGTACAAAGTGGCCACCTCAACTCTGGGATGTCTCACGGCACGCAACAGCACCCAGTGCAGACCCCTGCGGCACCCCCTGCCCCAGGGTCCCTCAGCCAAAGGAGCAGAGACATCCCCAGAATCCGCTCCGCGT
>NW_010399746.1:5673-7852 GCF_000710305.1 Buceros rhinoceros silvestris
GCTCCGTGTCCCTCACGGACAGTCCACGCATGAAAACCTTATTCTAGCCAAAACAGCCCCCCCTGCCCCAATGAGGATTTTTATGGTACACACAGGGCCAGGAGGCTGCGGAGGTGGCGTCTGGGTGCAGCCCCCTCGCTCAGGACCTGCCCTTCTCGCCCTGCATGAGCCCTGGTCCCGATGCGAGCTCGTGCCCGGCTTGGCTTTCTGCAGCTCAAAGCCACCGTCTCTTCGGGGTGTGCTGTGAAAGGGGAGATAAAGGTGCGTTGAAAATACCGCAGGGTTTAATTAATGCCACATGCCTTTCGCTCTATAGGTTGTGTGGATTGTTAATTATTTTTATAAAGAAAATAATTAGTCCCAATCAAGGCAGAAGCTCTCCAGAATTACAGCTCATTAACTGCTCTCACATTTTTCTGTTCTATAAAAAGCCGTGTGGTGCTGATGAAAATTATAGACCCTTGGAATCAGCATTAAATACAAATTCAGACAGTGTTACCATCCTATTACCATCAACCGCATCGACTTGGCTTCGGTAATTGCAGCTGGCAATGAAGAGCAGGGATTTCTGCCCTCTGCTATCTCTGAAAACAAGCACTCTGCCCATTAGTTTGCTGGAAACAATGAGACTCCAAGCCGCCACTCAGCTAAGTACGTCCCCACGGGGATGACAGCCACCAAGGAGAACGGGGTAGGCAAGGCGGCTCTGCCAGGCATGGGGAGATGAGGGCTGCTCACGTTGGGTTCAGCTCTGGTTGACAGCGGGGCTGCTCCTGCGCAGAGCAGAGGGACCACGCAGCTCTGGCACTCGTCTGAGTTAGGAAGGTGAACCAGCTAACAATGCGGCAAACCTGTCCTACGGGCTGGGGTGGCAAAGCCACCAGTCCAAGGGGTGGAAAGAGATAGGAAATGCAGGGGGGACGAGGAGCAACCTTTAATTATCCCCCGGGACGCGGGGATAATGAGACATGGGGGCATGCTCTTGTTGGGGATGCAGGAACATCCCCAAGCATCTCTCTCTGGACCATCCTGGTCCAGGCACCATGCTGGGGCCGGCTCTATTGAACGCTGCGGAGGCTTCGCTCGAAGCCTAATTGAAAGAAATCACAGCACGTTACAGGGAGTTCAGGTCAAATCAATACTGATGCGGAGGGGGGGCGAGCGGGCAGCGGCTGTGTCCCAGCGCCAGCTCCACGGGCAGGGCGCAGACTGTGGCCATGGGCTTCGCTGCCTGCTCTTCTGCTGCAGAAAGGCAAGGTGAGACCCATCATCCTCTGCTCCACGCAGGACAAACTCGGCGGTAGCACAGGGTGAGGGTTGGCAGCGACAGCCTGCGGCGCCGTGGGGGCAGGGGAGCTGTGGGTCCTCGGGATCCGGCCTTTCAGTTTCCATTAATCAGGGATGAACATGCCTTCGGTGGCATTCGCAGCCCCGCAGAGCCGGCAGCCAGCTCTTTGGCCCACGAGCCTCCACCGCAAAATTAACCCACAGTGGCAGCTCCCGTGCTAAGTGCCTGCCCTTGAGCATTTGAGCCCACTTTGGGGAATAAGGATGGGGAAACTGAGGCCACACAGCCTCAGCACACCCGAGGGCAGGCACGTGCCTGGAGGATGAAGCTGCTGTGTCTGCCAGCCTGGACTCTCTGAAACATCCCCCGAAACCCAAAATCCATCCCCTGAAACCCATCCAAAACATCACCTGTGCTGGCTTCAAACCACATATGGGAAATGTTTGGAAGAGCACAAGGACCAGCCCTAAACTGTGCCAGTGACTTCTCCATCCATCGGACAGGGGACAAGAGTCCCTGCATCCAGGGGTGCCCCAAGATCCTGGGGGAGATGCAGCCAACATGTCCAATGTCCTGCAGAGCTCAGCCCTGCACAGGGACCCTCCGGGACAGCCAGGGTCTGGGGGCACAGGGCCAGAGGAGGTCACCAGGAGATTGTCTCCAACACTGAGTAGGAGGCACGAGGCACAGCCAGGCTAGCAGCTCCCTTTGTTCCTCCTCCACCAGCAGTGCCCACCCAGACCCCACCACACCTCCCTCTGCCCCGGCACGTGTTATCCGCCTGCCTCTCCGCTCGGGTGGCCCTGCACCATTGTCCTTCATTAACTCGGCCAACGCGTGGCTGACGGGCAGACAAAGGCAGGGACGGGGGGGGGGGCTGCGCCAGACCGG
>NW_010399746.1:7910-8575 GCF_000710305.1 Buceros rhinoceros silvestris
ACTCGGCCACCGGGTGGCGGGCGGGCAGACAAAGGCAGGGACGGGTCGGGTGGCTGCGCCAGACCGGTAACCACAGAGCCCGTCCCACGCGGCAGGGAAGGGCAGGCAAAATGTGAGCACTGGGCTGCTTCACTGTTTGTTTTTTCCGTATGTTCCTTATCTTGGAGTTTTCCCGTGAAGAAAAACCCCATCCCTCGGGAGAAGCAGCGCTGAACCCACCTGTCCTGTTTCTCCCCGTCGGAACAAAGCTGGCTGACTGCAGCAGGGGGGGTTTGAAGAGGGCAAATGCTTTCTAGGCAATACATTCCCCGAGTTAAACTACCAGCCTCAGGGGGAAGCTCAGCCCAAAGCCCTGGCTGCCTCCCGGCCGTGGCCATGCCCGCTCCGCCCGAGAAGGGCTGCTCCGCTGGCTGCAGATGATGGGGCAGCGGAGAATCAGTTCCGACACAGTCACGTACTGTTACACACCGGGGTTTTATGCGCGCTGCTTTGGCGGGCGGTTGGTTATACGGCCGCTCCAGCTACCCCACAGATTAATTCAGCAGGTGGTCCTCAGCTGTGAAATCTCCTTTAATGCAAAAATATTTCTCTTCCTGAGCAATAGCTAATTCTTCATCCTGACAGTGATCCAGCTAAAATCACAGCCGCTGACCCGGCTCCCTTCC
>NW_010399746.1:8738-9511 GCF_000710305.1 Buceros rhinoceros silvestris
AACACACGCGCTTCCAAGCACACGCAGGCACGGAGCTAAATTCACCACAACCAGCCCATTGCCAAAGTGCTGTCAAGTTCCACCGGGATGGTGCACTGCTGGAATCTGGTGTTAGTGGCAGAGAAAACCCGTTTTCTCATCGTGGCCAGTGGGGCTCAGAGCAATTTCAGCCCCCTGCCTGTGAGATGGGCTTCTGACCCAAGCCCAGGATGCAACAGCACGAAGGTCTCTGCAGACCGTACCGGTGCGGAGCCAGGACAGCAGGAGAGAGCAGAGCAACCCCAGCAGAGGCAGGACACTGCCCACGCTGTCCCGATTCCCCTGCCCTCCCCAGCACCCGCCTGGGGGCAAATGAGGAGATGCCCTCCCTGGAGCCCTCCCCGCTGCACTGGCAGGGAAAGCGCTCCCGCCGCGTGCGAAAAACCTGCTATTTTTAAACTCCCGGTGTTCGTCAGCGCTTTTGGCTCGAGTGGCTGGTGGGGGAGACAGCTTACCCTCCCCAGCACCCGCCTGGGGGCAAATGAGGAGATGCCCTCCCTGGAGCCCCCCACAAAGCCCCCAGCCAGGGCTGGGCAGCAGCAGCTACTTCTTCTTTCATTCATGATAGAACAGAAATTAAACGTGAAGTGTTAAAGAGGTCAGCAGAGAGCAGGGAGCCCCAGCCTTGCTGCCTCCAGACTGGGGATCCATCTCCGTTGTCCTGAAACACCAACAGAGTTTTTAATAGAGGCTTTTTTCCCCACTTTTTTTTTTTTTTTGAACCCTTCCCCCAG
>NW_010399746.1:9780-10176 GCF_000710305.1 Buceros rhinoceros silvestris
GCCAGTTTTGCAGCACTCGGCATCCTGCGGAGGGTCGCGTGGCCTTTGCTGGGCGATGGTGGCACCAAGACGCTGCCGGAGGTGGTGGCCAGCCCACACATCCCCCCAGCACGTGCCAAATCACATCTCACCGAAGCCCTGTTAGGGATGCGGAGCTGCTGGGATCCACCACTCCTGCCAGATTTCAGGCGTCACGGCCTCCGTGCCTTTGCAGGCACCTACAACACCGGCAAGCGTGGCTGCGGAAGCAAACCGCCTCCTGGGGTCGGGTGTTCCTCCCTGTCCTTTGCCGGGCTCTGATCCCGGCATCAAACCCAGCCCCGTTTTCCAGCTGGTGTCACTGCCAGAAGACCCCGGGGGCTGGGAGCCGCATGTGGGTCTCCCGGGGGGGCACTC
>NW_010399746.1:10427-12073 GCF_000710305.1 Buceros rhinoceros silvestris
AGGTTTCAGTGGCCACAGGGAGAAGAGGAGAAAAAAAAAAAAGATAAAAGGAAAGAAAGGGTGTTCATGCATGAAATGATTTCATTTCAGTGATGCGGGGTTTGCGTTTGATAAATTCATCTTATAGAAAAATGTACGTGTGGAAAGGTCTAGCTGCCAGACACGGAGACGTGGGAAGAGCTAGGAATGGGGCCGAGCAGAGAAGGGCTCAGCTCCAGCCGTGGCCCTCTGGAAGGAGAGATCTCCCAAGTCCAGGGACCCCAGGGGGAAGTGGGGACACCCCTACACAGCGAGAATGTGTCTGCAGAGCCTCTTTCAGGGGACAAGCCACAGCGGGACAGGCTGCCCGGATGGTGGTGGCAGGATGACAGCAAGGAGACGAGAGCGGCCACCAGCCCCACCAGTGGGCGGAAGCGCGTGTCGGGTTTAAGGACCCTGCTCTCCTGCCTCTCCAGGGGCGGGAGACAAGCACACGCTGGGGTGGCTGGAACCGGTGCTGCCAGCACCAGGACATCTGCCAGCTCTCCTTGAGCTGGACAGGGATGGGTCCCGGCCCCACAAGACTCTAAACTGGCACATGTTGCCCCAGGTTGTTGCTCCACACTTAGGTTACCCAAGTGCTGGGATGGTGCTGAGCCTGGCAGGGAGGGGACCAGGTGGTGCTGTGTCCTTACTGGCGAGTGTGGGAAGTGGAGCCGTGGGGCCAGATTTGGGCCCCGAGCAGAGCATCGAACTTCCACAGGTCAGAGATTGCCCATCCTCTAAACCCGGGTGGTTCCCACCTCCCTTCTGGTTTCCAGTCCCTGTGGCACTAGTCTGGGACAACCTTCAGCCCCACACCTGCTCTAAGAGGTCCCCATCCATGAACTTGGGGCATCCAGAGGCCCCTTTCCCTAAGTCCTTAGGTGCTTGTACCCCATCCCATGGTCATGCACAGGTCTCCTGGCTAAGGCACTCGCTGCATCCCACCTCCATCCCCATCTCCCTGACATGCTGGCAGGGCCACCTTTCTGGGGACAGCGGTGTCCCCCACCTCACCAGCAAGGCCAGCAGGGACACAGTCCCCAGCGCTGGTCTAGCGGAGAGACAGATGGATGGGGCCGGGGGGAAGGGAGGAGGAGGAGGAGGATGAAGGCTCTGCGAGCAGCAGGGAGGGGGTCTCGCAGGCACCCCCGGCTCTGCCCCTGCTCAGCTCCCGAGCTGCCTAATTAGCTCTCCCTGCTCCCGCCATCCAGCTGGAGCCGGAGGGCAGGGGCAGACAAAAGCCGCCCTATTGACAGCCCCTCCGAGGAAGGGGCTTTTCTTCTCCCCCTCTGCTTTTCTTTTCAAGCCCCTCTCCCCCCGCTTGGGCCGGGGCCACCGGCTCATTAGCGCTCGGGCTCGTTGGGAGCAGGAGGGAGCAGATGGCAGGCCGGGTGGCGGAGCGGCCGGGGCTGCAGATGCCCGACCGACAAGGGGGAGGATTAACGGGAGCGGGGGGCCATGGGCACAGCGGGGCTGCCAAGGGGGGCTTCCTCCCAGCAGCACAGCCCCATGCCCAGGGGGCTGCCAGCACGCCAGGGACAAAGAGGGTTCTGGGCCACCAAAACGTGGCCAGCAAGCCAGAGGTGAGGGTGGGAGAGAGGCGGGGTCCACACCGCCCGGGA
>NW_010399746.1:12228-12615 GCF_000710305.1 Buceros rhinoceros silvestris
CTCTGGGCGGGTCCAGAAGTCGCTGCAAAGGCCACGGGAGAATTGCCGCTGCCTTCTGCCCACGCTGGGGGTACTCTGACCCCTGGCACGGCCCTGCCATGGCTGCTCCTGCCCAGTGCTGGTGCAGCTGGGAGGGGGGGAACATGCTGCCGCTCTTGTCCCAGTGGGTTTGCAGCACCCAGACCCATCCCTGCCATCACCCGTGATGACAAACCAGGCAGTGAAACTGTGCTTAATCCCACTTCAGTAACACTCCCTCCCTCCCCCTCCATGCACAGAGCACCCTGGGGGATTAAGGGTTAAGGCACAAATCCCCCGCGCTGCCCCGATGTGACCCATTTAGACCATCTGGCAGGGAGGGATGCAGGAGCCTCCTTTCTCACAGCA
>NW_010399746.1:12832-13120 GCF_000710305.1 Buceros rhinoceros silvestris
CCCGCACCCCCAGCTGCAGCAGTGCCCTCGCTGCTGGCGTAGAGGTGGAGATCAGCTGAGTCTGGGGTGCTGGGATGGGGCAGCCTGTGCCACACGGACCTGACTTGTGGAGTGGGAACCCAAACAGCCCCAAAAGATCCTGCAAGCCACCAGACTGCCACCAGCTCCAGGTCCAGGGGTACCCTGGAGCATCTCCTGGCCTGGCTGTCCCTGGCACCCCCAGGTTCCCCAGCAGGCGGGTGCTGATGAAATATGCAGCCGCGCTGGGGGAAGTCCGGCTGCTGGGAG
>NW_010399746.1:13231-14668 GCF_000710305.1 Buceros rhinoceros silvestris
TTGGGAGAATTCAGGCTGCTGGGTGTGAAGAGGCTCCCAGCCACCACATCATGGCTGAGGTCATGGCCAGGGAGGAGACACTGGCCAAAGCCCAGTCAAGAGAGAGGAAAGGGGATCCCAGTTGTGGGGCCGGGGCTACAGCAGCAGTACCTGTCCCCAAAGGCTGGGCAGAGATCAGCTGGCACCTTATCACAGCAGGGTTGAAGAGCGTTTTCAGTTCACAAGAGCCGAAGCCCCTTGCAGCAGCCAGAGAGTGGGGATCACAGCATCCTTATGGACCAGCGAGAGGGGGCAAGGGCACCCCAGCACAGCAGAGGGGCTTGGGGCCAGGGGGTGGGTCCCTGTCTACATCCCTCCCCAGCCCACTGGGCGCACAAACCCTTCAGATCCAACCCTGGGATTTTGCATGCGCTGGAACAACGCCCCTGCAAAGGCAAGCGTGGAGCAGCCCCAGCCCTGCCCAGCCTCCCCACACCACCCAGTGCCTCACCCCGGCTGCAAGAGCACGGCCCCACGCTGCATGGCAAAGCCCCGCGGGACTCTGCGTGGGGCATGGTTAATTGGAGAAGCCCCTTTCCCCAGCACCTCGGATTTTCCTCTCCTGCTGCAAACTGGTCAATAACCTATTCAGTGTGGCAGAGCCCTGCTCTGGGCGCAAAGCTGTGTTGGGGCTGGAGTATGTGCCCCCCCAGCCCGGGAGGAAAGGGATTAATGTATTCCTTTGTTCCAGGATGAACCGTGGGTTTAGCAGAGCTTTAACACTCCAAACCTCCCAAAGAGATGGATGGGAATTTAGATGGAAGAGGCTTTATCTCTGGGACCAGCAGCAAGGTGGTGGCAAGGGATGAGGCACAGGGCAGAGCTGGCTGGATGGGGGGAAAATAAAAGAGAACAAACAAACCCCAAACCCACCTTCTGCCCCGGAAAACCCCACTGCTGCCCAGTGAGGAGCAGGACTGAGCCCTTAACCATGCCCAGGGCACCCTGTGGGGATGCGCTGGGGCTATGCCCACTGCAGGGGTTCCCAGCAGGACCCCCAGGGCACCCTGCGAGGGCACCGGCTCAGCCAGCAAAACTGACAGGGGGACCGGCAGCACTGGCCTAGAAACCACAGCATCGCCTCCGCCGCTGCGGGAAGCACGGGGCCGGATGCAGGGCAGAGATCCACGGTCGTCAGGCGTGGGAGGAAACAGAAATCCAGATAGTCATCTTAATTTTTCATTTGGCTAACTGGTCTCCTGTCTCCTCTCTGGTGCGCTCTGCTCGCTGGCACCGCAGTCGTTTGCTCTTAAATTAGCCGGGAGCATCGTCAGGAAAGAAAGGCCAATCCGAGCGGCGGCGCAGGGAAACCTTCAGGAAAAACAAACCCAGCGCAGAGCCGGGAGCTGAGAGCGCTGAGAGCGGAGCTGCCGCAAAGCTGGGGGCCGTTCTGACCAT
>NW_010399746.1:14806-16209 GCF_000710305.1 Buceros rhinoceros silvestris
TGGGCTCCGGAGCTGGTTCTGGGCACACGGCTGTGCTGTGCATCCCGCTGCGAGGCCCCCGGGGTGAGATCAGGCACCTCGTAGGTGTCACCCTGCCCACACGGCAGCCTCAACTCCCGGCAGAGCCCTGCGCGATGCCTGGCGAGAGGAGCCAGGGACCGCGCTCCCGCTGCTCCCCAGCTTTGGCTTCGTCCCCCCGAGCAGCAAAGCCCCTCTGAGCACAGGGGCTGCCCCCACTTGACACCGGCAGCGAGGGCGGAGGTGCAGATGGCTGAACCACAGGGAAGATCCCCTGGCTCCGGTCAGCAACACACGCCGAGAGGAGACAAAAGGAGCCAGGCTGCCCGACACCGGCACCGACACTGTCACGGCCGGAGCACGCCCCGGCTCAGGGACCCCGCCACACGGGAGCCACCAGTGCCAAGGCGCAAATACATCAAAGCCGAGCTGGCAGGTCCCTCTTGCCATGTGCCAACCCCTGCACAGACAGATCCTCTCCTGCCAAAGCCGGCATTGCCCAAGAAATGGGGAGGCACGCGTGTTCCTTAACTTTTTAATGGGGCAGCAAATGCCCCAAAGCCGCTCAGCCCAACCGCGATGTCCGCGGCAACCCAAATTGCTGCTGAGAGCCAAGCGTCATTCCTGGAACTCGGGCTGCAGTGCTTCCCCAGTGCCCTAGTTTGCTGCTGTATTACATCTCCGACTGCGAGACGCTTGAGCAGCACGGCTCGCCCAGGCACATTCAGGCAGGAGAGCGTGTGAGCCAGCCCCCAGCCTGCTGATCGGGTGCCAACCGCAGCCCCGCGCAGGGGAGAAGGGCACGGTGGTCCCTCTCCCCCACGAAGGCCGAAGCCCTAAACACTGTCCGTGGAAGTGAGATTTGCTCTTCTCCTTTGGAAGCCTAAGCTGTGCCTTTCCCAGTTCCCTACCCTGAATAATGGCAATCAGAGAGAACAAGCCATGCTGGTGCAGCTGGGCCAGAGGCGCAGAAATGACCCTCTGCACTATTGCCCAAGAGCGGGACTCCCGTCCCTGCCGCTGCTGTGGCTCACCAGCCTCCACCGGCACATCCGAAGCAGCTCACTCCCCATGAGCTCGCTGCCCTTTAGTACAGGCTGAGCCCCCGACACCCAGCCCGCTGCAGAGCGAGTCCCTCTCCTCTGCAGACCCATCACCTTCACGAAACTTTGGCTTGGTCCCCACATTGGGTGGGGAGCAGCTGGCAGTGGAAATACAGAGCAAAGAGAGAGAACCAGCAAGAGGCTCCTTTCCTTACAAAAACAGCACAAAGAGGATGTTTTTAAGCAATATTTACAGTCAGTAAAATAAAACTGGTCTAAATTAGAGCGCACACTGTTGTGAGGAAGCCGCACGGATCCCTGCCCAAGTGACGGCCCGGCTGA
>NW_010399746.1:16393-16756 GCF_000710305.1 Buceros rhinoceros silvestris
GCCTTGTTTCATGGGTTTTGGTGGTGCTCTGCCTCTGGCAAACACGGGGAGCACCAACCTCCCTGGGAGCAGGAGGGACAGGGCAGGCAGGCAGCAGATGTGCGAAGCTGAGGCTGCTCGGCTTTGGGACCTGAGGGACACCGGTCCCGGAGCTGCCCCTGTCCATGGCTATGTGCAGGTTCCTTGGGCAGCTGTAGCCTCCGGGCTGCATGTCCCTGGGGCACATCAACTCCCCCCCGGCGCGCCAGGGCAGGGTCCAGCTGGAGCGGGGGGCTGTTCCCCTGCCCAGGCATCACCTTCCCAAGGGTCTCTGGAGCAATGCAGAGACGAGACAACCAGCAGGACACACACCCCGAGGGTCTG
>NW_010399747.1:0-951 GCF_000710305.1 Buceros rhinoceros silvestris
GCATCCCTGAGCCGCCCTGGGCATGGCGGTGGCGCAGCAAAGCCCCTCTGGGAGATGCCAGCACAGTGGCTGTAGCCCCCCATGGGGCGCCCACCCACCCACCGGACAAAGGGATCAGCCCAGTGCTGGCCCTGCACCAATGGCAGCGCCAGCCCAGTGCTGAGACCCCACAGGGCCTGGGACCCACTTGGTACTTGGGGGACCCCAAAGGACTCTGGCACGAAGCAGCTGCCACCGCTGTGCTGGTGGCACTGTGTCCCAGCGGGAGGGGACAGGGTGAGCTCCACGTTGGTGTGAATGTACCGCCCACAGTCCAAAGGGTGCCTCAGCCCTGGCGGGGTGGCCCAGACTTTGTCTGCGGGGCGGTGACTCACCTGCCCGCACAGCAGTCCTAGCGGGACCTGCCACGGGACACGCCACATCACCGTCCATCCCGTCAGAGGGGCACGTGTGCCGTGGAGTCACCCTTCAGCCCTCCTGGGGCTACGTGGCTGGCGGGGACAAGGTCGAGGATGAAAAAGCCCTTTGTGAGCATCTTAATTCCCACTCTGGATTCCGTGCAACAAGAGCTCCCTCACCCCGTGATTAGGTGTCAGGGGCACGTGTGCTGTGGAGTCACCCCTCAGCCCTCCTGGGGCTACGTGGCTGGCGGGGACAAGGTCGAGGATGAAAAAGCCCTTTGTGAGCATCTTAATTCCCACTCTGGATTCCGTGCAACAAGAGCTCCCTCACCCCGTGATTAGGTGTCCCCAGGTGCCACTGGCCTCTGGAGAGGCTGTAAGGTGGTGAGTGCTTTGAGACCCGCTGCTGAAATGCAGCAGTGAGGAGCTGGACGCCACGACGCCTCCCGCTCTGTGTTTGTGGAGGGCCTGCTGGCTCGGCTGCCCGTGGCTGCCCTTTGCAAAGGGACCCGCTGCGGGTTCGTCTGGTGTCTGCCAGGCTCCGAATGCT
>NW_010399748.1:0-1685 GCF_000710305.1 Buceros rhinoceros silvestris
CTGGTCCTGGGACAGACCCCTGAGGGACACCGCTATTAGTCCACAAACTTCCCGCTACAGTTTCCAGCGCCCCTCTCCCGGGAGTATGAGAATCTCGGTTATCTCCTAAGATTGGTGAGGAATCGTGTGCATGTGTGTGAGCTGAGGGGAGACGCCCTCCCTCCTGGTCATCACTCAGGGCACAGCCCTGCCTAATCTTACTTGTGTCATGCACTTTTCCCTTAAAAACATCCACAGTTCATTCCTCCTTTTTCAACATATATGGAAAGTATATGAAAAGATACTCCTTTAAAGACAGGTGGGAAAAAACAGTTTTCTGTTATGCTGGCCATTTTGTGCTGAGAGTTGTGGGCAGGATATCCTTTTCAAGAAAAATGGTAAGAACTCTAGCTATGGTTTCCTCTCTCTTTTTCAGTTTATTTTATAATTTGTTACCAAGGACTTGGTATATCTCACAAACCGCTGAACCAGTCCTAAATATTGTGCTTTATTAGTTTTGCAAAGATTTGGGCCTTTCTTCTCTGAATAAAACAATACAATGATATTGGGTAAAAGTGCTTAAGCATTTTTTATCTTTATTTCTACTTCTTATTTCTGGTTAACTAATTTACCAGGGTTTTAGCAGCTATAGAAAAATGTTTGCTTCCTGTAGCCTGTTATATATTGGTTAGGAGCCTTACAGAGAAAATGGGAAATGGTACTCTTCTCTATTTTCACAAGTGTATTTGGTTGACTCCAAGTCCTCCATAATTTCGAAGAAAAATATATATAAATATGAATAAAGCATTTTTAAGTTTAAAAACACTACTTTGCAAAAGATAGGGCATGATAGGTCTGTAGCAAATGTAGAGCCATCCTGTGGGCACCTAATGAAACAGTCCTGCTAAACTTGGTGCTTGTATTACCTAAACTGGTGACCAAGAGATGCAAGGGGCTTTGTAGATCCTGAAAGGCAGATTTTTCCTGGCAAGTTGAGGCATCTAATGAGCAACAGCCTCCTCTCTAGGGGCCTTGAAAAGAATCTAGGGTTTCATGTTAATGATGCAGGATATTGCTTTAGCCAGGCAGACTATGCCAAAGTTTGGGTGCCCATTTTTGGTGATGTCTTTGACTAAATGCTGCATTCCTTCAGCTCCTCCTGTGAGGCAGGAAGGACAAGGACAGGGACAGGGTGCAAGAACCGGGATTTTGGGTTTCACCAAGCGTCTTCTTGGCACACATCTTGCTCTCCACATCTAATCTGGTATCGACCCCAGCAAGTATGGGCTTGCGTTGTCCTAATAGCTATGCTATAGCGAGATACAGGGATGTACTGACGTTTGGACACGAAATGAGAAGCTGGGATACAAGTGAGAATGAATACAGGACTCCCCTTCTATTGATAAAGCTATCTCTGTGTCTTGCTAGGTAGGATTGAACAATCTTGGAGCTTCTGAGCCTCAGAGCGCAGCACGCTTTACCTCCACCCCTCCGCCCCTGCCCGGCAGACGGGGCTCTCCCGGTGCTAAGGACGCTGCCAGCCCGCGATGGGGCTGGGGCAGATAACCGTCCCCTGAAACCGCGCCGCCATCCACCCTCTCGTGCTCTTGTCATCCGCGGCGTAAAGCGAAGGAGGCAGCGCCGTGCCCTCGGCGGCCGGCGAAGGCGAGCCCCCTTCCCGCCCCTCGGCTCCAGCCCGAGCAGGG
>NW_010399749.1:0-15018 GCF_000710305.1 Buceros rhinoceros silvestris
GCTAGAAAAGAAGAGAATTTGTTCCTGTCATGTACATACTACATGACATAGTCCTGTCATAGTACATGATCTGGCACCATGTCCAGGAGCAACATGTTTGAACCAGAACCTTGGCATCCGAGTTCCCAAACAAACGCAACAGCTGGTTCCTCACCTGAAAAGCTGATTAATAAATAACCGTTATTAGTAACCACCACAGTCAATCAAAAACAGGTGCACAGGCTTCCTCAGGAGGTCTGCAGTAGTGAACAGCTTTCTGAAGCAGATGGCACCTGGAGGATGAAGAAACAGTTGGAAAAGTTGCACAAGTTGTCACAGGAAGGCAATCTGCCACCCTGCTGCCCTCTCTGAGCTTTCACAGCATACAAAAAGAAATACACCACTGGCAGCACAGGAATCTTCTAGTCCTTATCTCTAGCAATATAGCCTGGGACATGTTCGAGTTTCTTGAGCAATAGATTTTCATAGATTTGGATGGCCCTGGCAGTTTCTGGTTCTGCCTTCATAGCCACAGTGGCTTAAAGGCCAGTGTCTGGGGAGTAATGAAGAGAGTAGACTGAAGGATACCTTCCTGCCCAGATCTTGATTATTAATAAATACATGTCTTCACATGCATAGAAACATACATGGACAGTGGCTGGGGGAATGGATATTCACCACAGAGCTGATTAAGGCACAAGACGGATCTAAGCAAGAGTGCAAGGCTTTTCCTGAACAAGGGTAGAAACAAGCACATGCCTAAGTAGATCACAGACTGATTCTCTGTGGAGACATGTATTATATTTTGTTAATTGGTATCATGTTCTGAAAAAAGCTCCTGGCAAGTTAAATTTATTTGTATCTATACAAAGACTTGACTGCTTTCTCCTGTCTTAAAATGCTCAAAGAAAATTAAGTTACCTAAACAGAGAGAGTCAGATAACTTTCAGAAACAAATTTCAGTATATTGCAATGACTGGATGCAATAGTTATACTTATCCCAACGTGTCACAGGTGGCATTTACCACCATGCATGAGTGTTAAAGCAAACAGAAACAGCTTTTATCACAGCAGATGTCATGATCTGCACTTAGGGTTCAATCTTTCCATCGACTATGTGGGCACAAATTGACATGCCTCAGAGAGCAGGATTGAATTCTCCACTTATTTTAGAAAGTGTTCTAAAAATACAATCAGTATAGGGGGTTGTAAAATTAACTTTTTTTTTACTTGCTAGGGAGAGCTCTGCATAACTTACAGCTTTATTTTCTTCTACTTCAGAATTATGTAAGTTGTATGAAAAGCTCAAAATAATTTAATACAACCATTGTGCTTTTGCATCTGTCTCTTTCTTCTTTCCTCCCTTTCTCTTTTCCCCCCTTTCTCTTGCTCTCTCTCTTCCACTCTCTGTCTCTCAGTACCTCTCTCCATGACTCACACACACGCACACACATACACACACTCTTCGGTAGAAAGAGCGTATGCAGTAGGCAACCCCCAATTTTCCCACTTGAAAATGTTCCTGTGGCTTCCAGTATGATTTTTCTCAGCTTTTATGTATAACCACCTACCTCTGTAAGACAAATTCATTTCTGTTGATCTCTTGGGTTCACACCTAGGGCAGGTTTCACTTAGTCTCTGCCTCCATCCCACTGTTTGGATTTATTGTGGATACTTTATAAGCAGTGGCTAATTTTAAAGGAAAAATACAAATAAAATAATAGTAAGAGCGCACACTCTTCAAGACAAGAGCCATCTCTTTCTGTCTAGCACTATTTCTACTACTGGAACAAAGCAAATCGTTATTAAGCAGGGACCCAAAGGTTCCTCACATTTGGGCTAAATCCTGCAATTTTGCTGTCCAAAGGCCCTCAGTGTGTTTTCTTAGTGAAACAGTTAAAACTTACATAACAGTGAAGCTTCTGTCCCCAGTCTGCCCAGGAACACAGGGCTTCTGGGGCTGCATGTGGAGTTAAACCTGTGTTCACCAAACCAGCCATAAAACTCATTCTAACCGTGGTGTGCTCAAACCCTGACAGTCCTCGATTATGTGATCACAGAAGCCCCCCAAAATCATACAGATTCTGTCTACAAAGTTGGGCACTCATGACGTTTTGCAACATTCTTTTAGTCTAATCCAAGTACTTTAATTTACGGGTCAGAACTTTTATTGTTGTAATCTCTCTTCAACGTTCGCGTTAACAAATTGATCAACCTTGATGAGCTATGTACTTACTAAAAAGAAAATCTTGTTTTCTTTTGGAGACGGTGCTTTAGAAGCATAACCACTTAGAAATGTCTTTTAATGACTTGAGAGTCTTGTTTGTGGATTCAGCAATTACTTTACTAACATTTCATTTCAGGTCTTCAAAAGTGTCTAAGTGTCCAAATTTGATTTTTCATGCATATAAACAGTCTTAAGAAGCTGTGGCACTTTTGTACAAAAGATCATATTTCAGGAGCTCACTGCGGGATGAATATCTGCTATAAATTTTTATTTCTGTGTTTGTGCTTAATAAAATGTGGAAAGGTAATGTTTGAATGTACACATATATTCCAGGTATTTTTCTGGAAAAGTATTTTTTGAAATTATTCCTACGGACTTACTGAGACACTGCTGACTTACGAATCAGCAACAAATGTGCTCCAGGGATCAAAATCAGCCCTTGGGAATGTGATCAGAGCACCCTGGATGCACAAAAAGAACCACTCGCTTCGAAAGATACATCGGCGAATATTTGACGAATCACTCGTTGAAAGTTACAAGGAAACAATGTCCATTAATGCTCTCCAAGCAGTCCTTAGACACACCTGTAATCCTTTCTCCACCTGTATTATCATGAAGTGCAACACTTTTTCCCTTCGATTTCTAAATGTGATGTAACCTTTTAACTCCGAATCTCTTCTGTTCTCTGTTATGTATTTCAGATTCTCCACAACCGTTCCTGTAAATGTCAGCATGGCTTCGTATGTAATTTCTCTTCACTCATAGCTGTTATTAACATAACATTACACAGAAAAACACACACCGCATCTCTCCAGGCCCTCGACCCCATTTTCTTTCCTGATACTGGAGGTGTATTATGACTTTTATTTCTATTTAGCGCTTTAGGGGAAGGGTGTGTTTATAATTTTGACAATGCATATGCTTAGGTTTAAAGCGTACTTTCTGTCTCCAAGTAGGAAGGCAAATAACCATTATCAGTCACCACTTATTAAATAAAATTGTAGCTAGTAAACAGCCAAATTTAGCAATTTTTAAGTCCAGCCATTCAGTTATTATGGCATTTCCATCTACAAGATATTTACCTTTAAGAAAAATTACAAAAATAAAGGGTATATGGGAAGGGAAGAGGAAGGACAGAATGATTCATAGGAAGAATCATGGCTCCTGTGGAGCTATTCTTTGTTTCACAACACAATCTGCACTGAAATCCTGTCTGCTCGAAAAAAAAAAAAAAAAAAAAAAAACCCCCCAAGGAAAAAGGAATCTTTTTTTCCACCTTTTAAATCACAAACAAAATAGCCCTGAAAACCTTTCTCTCCAAAAAAAAAAAAAAAAAAAAAAAACCCACCAGTGTAAAAGGATCTGTTATTTCACCCTTCATTTGAAACTACAGTAGCCCATGCTCCTAATTTGACCTCTTTCTTTATGAAAAAGCATGTTACTGAGAACATTAACTCTGGCTAATAGTCCTCAAAAACACTGCTCTCCGTTATTGTTGTGACAAACATCAACCTGCTTTGGCTGTGAGATTTGCCCTCACTTGATGCTCCATGGCTCTCTTAAAGCTTCCTCTCACCAGGTCAGTGTAGCTGGCTAGCTGACCCAGCAAGTACATAACTGAGTTGCATAGAGGTACTGGTGGCATGCCATCTTCATTGGCTTGGGGCTCCTTCATACCATCAGGACTCCTCTGTGAACATGATTCTTCTAGCTGTATGAACTTCACAGATTCACAGAATGCTTGAAGTTGTAAGGGACTTCCAGAGGTCACCTGATCCAACCCTCCTGCTCAAGCAGGGACACCTAGAACCAGTCACCAGGACTGTGCCTGGCCAACTGGCATATCGCCAAGGATGGAGACTCCACAATGTTCCTGGGCAACCTGTGTAGGTGCTCAATTCTCCTCACAGTAAAGTCTTTTCTTACATTTAAAAGGAGCCTCCTGTGTTTCAGGTTGTGCTTGTTGCCTCTTGACCTGTCACTGGGCACAGAAAAGAGCCTGACTCTATCCTCTTTGCACTCTCCCTTCAGGTAGCCATACATGTCGATAAGATCCTCCCTGAGCCTTCTCTTTTCCAGGTTGGACAGTTCCACCTCTCTCAGTCTGTTCTGATATGGGAAGTGCTTCAGTCCCTTAATCATCTTTGTGGACTTTCATTGGAGTTCCTCCATTATGTTCATGTTTCTCGTGTACTGAGGAGCCCAGAACTGGACAACAGTACTCCAGGTGTGGCCTCACCAATACTGAGTAAAGGAGAAGGATCACCTCCCTCAGCCTCCTGGCTATACATGTTAATGCAGCCAAAGATACCATTAACCTTCTTTCTGAGAAGGACACATTGCTGGCTCAGGTTCAGCTTGGTGTCCACCAGGACTTCCAGGTCCTCTCCCGTGGAGCTACTTTCCAGCTGAGCATTCCCTAACATGTACTTGGATGCACACTTCCCATGTGCATGTCTTTGTACTTCCCGTTATTGAACTTCATGAGGTTCTTGTCTGCCCATTTCTCCAGCCTGTCAAGGCCCCTCATGGTGGCAGCACAACCCTCTGGCTTATCAGCCACTATTCCCAGTATTGTGTCATCTGCAAATTTGCTGAGGGTGCACTCTGCCCCATCATCTAGATGACTAATGAAGATGTTAAACAGGGCTAGATGCAATATTGGCCCTTGAGGTACACTACTCACCTCCAACAAGACTTCAAGTTACTGATCATCACTCTCTGGGCCTGGTCATTCAGCCCAGTTTTCAACTCATCTCACTGCTTATCCAGCCCATATGCCCATAGGTCAAGAGCTTCTCTGTGAAGGTCTTCTGGGAGACAATGTCAAAAGCCCTGCTGAAGTCCAGGTAGACAATATCCACTGCTCTCCCCTCATCCACCAGGCCAGTAATTTCACCATAGAAGGTTACCAGGTTGGTGAAATACGACTTCCTTTCGGTGAAGCCATGCTGACTACACCTGATTATTTTATTGATCATTTAAGTGCCTGGAAATGGATTCCAGGATGGTTCCATCACCACCTGAGGGATCAAGGTGAGGCTGACCAGTATGTACCTCCCTGGGTCTTCTTTCTTGCTCTCCTTGAACATCAAAATTATATTTACTTTTCTCCAGTTCTTGGGCACTTCTTCTGATCAATGTGATTGATCAAAGATCATTTAGAGCTGCCTCACAGTGACAGCTGCCAGCTCACTCAGCACTCATGTGAGCATCCCATCAGGACTTATATGTGTCCAGTTTGTTTAAATACTCCATGATCTGATCCTCTTCCACCAAGGGTACATCTTTCTAGCTCCAACATTTACCCTAGGTCTCTGGGATCTGAGATTCCCAAAGGCTGGTCTTGCTCGTAAAGACTGAGGCAGAGAAGATATGCAGTCTCTCATGTCCTGCATAACCAGATCCCTCATTTCCTTCAGCAGCAGGCCCAGATTTTCCTGTGTTCTTACAGAAGCCTTTCTATTGTCTTTGACATCCTCTACCAAATTCAATTCTGGTGAATTTGACTGTGACTCTTTTCCACTGAATTCTGGGAAAACACATTGGATTTCTGCAGAACAGTTGTGATGAAGTGTTAGAATAACATCGGTTCCCAGAGGATGGTACTCACTGTTAACTTCTTTAACTGTAGAACAGTCTGAGCATCAGCTGAAGAGAAAGTGACTGCTAGTGCTGCAAACACTGTGGCAGGATTGTCAGCCTGGGTTGAAAGCACCGTCAAACTCAGGTGACAACTTTTTGGGATATATAAGAGGGATTTTAAGAGTGTAGGAGCTGGGTTTAACTCTGCAACACAAGTTGTGTTCACACTAGTATTCTACTTTTACTCCCAGACCATGATCACCCTGACACCTTTACTGCACACATGCTAGTTCACACCCAAATCCCTTCTCCAACAAGTCACTTGTTTTCCTGTGGAGGAAATCTGAGCACAGCTGACAGGGCAGCTTGCTGAAGGACACACAACACTTGGCTGTGGGATACACCAACTGTGACTCATTCTATCTTGAGTCATACTCTCAAGAGAGAGTAAAACTCTCCCAGAAGTCCTTATACAACCTGGCATCCATATACCATCATACCCCCTTCCATGTCACCCAGCATACACAGTCAGCATCATACAAAAGAACTCCTCTCCACCAGACTCTGACCCAGCACCTCGTGATTTCAGTCACTTTACACTGAAAGTCCACAAAACCCTGCGAAGAGTGATGTCTCAGAGCCACAGGAGGTCTGGATTAGACTATTGTAGGCAGCGTTATCCTACGGCAGGAGGAACATCAGCCAACCCCACATCGCACAGGAGCACCAAGGTCTCTCCCCAGATTGTGTGGATGTAGTGTAAAATAGTTTCTGTATCTGTGTGTTTTAGTTTATGCTATCTTTCTAATTGAAAATAAATACCACTGTAAGAAGAACTCTCATGTTGTCCTGTGGGTACACAAGGAGTACGTTCCTACTGTGAGACACTGAGATTGCAGGCACCCAGTATTGGAAAATGAGACATTAACCCACCCCAT
Source organism: Buceros rhinoceros silvestris (assembly GCF_000710305.1). NCBI lineage: Eukaryota > Metazoa > Chordata > Aves > Bucerotiformes > Bucerotidae > Buceros > Buceros rhinoceros. The sequence goes on from NW_010399749.1 coordinate 6,730, forward strand.
TAGGTGCTGTGCGAGATCTCTGCAAATTCACTGGAAAGAAGAGAGCTGACCTCCAAAGCCTGTGTGCTGCAAAAGCAGCTGCCCCAAGTTGTCACAGAAGCAGAAGTCTGTCCAAGCTCCTCTATACTTCTGCGGGCAGCAGGGCCGAGCTCTGCACTACACATGAACCACCTCAGCCTGCAGTTCGAGAGTGCCAAGTCGACCTTGGTAGAGTGCTATCCAAAAGACAATGAGGAGGCCTCCTTTGGCTCACACCACACAAACAAAAAATGAAACTATGGATTCAAACAACATTGTATGAAGCAGAAGTGAAAGCATTTCCTCTTCCTTTTCTGCAGTGCTCCCAAAGGGATCAGAGACCCTGATAAGGTTTGAACCTACGACACCCACAAGGTAGTCCCCTAATATTAGGTCCTCGGGTTGCCTCAGTGGCTACATTCTTCATCCATCTTGCTGATACTGAAAGAGGAGTACCACCGCATAATTCTACATAAAGAGTAGATAAGAAGGTGAAGGACTTCAGCTTCATGATTAGGAGTCCTGGCAAAAATGTTTTTGTTTATTTTTGACAGAGAAAGATAGTTCCTCTTCCAGGACTTCATAGCATTTAGATCCTTTTGAATGCATTTAGATCATAAAGTATCTCAGGCAAGAGATTAGCCATCAAAATTTCTGGACTCACATTTTCTGAAGGTGTTTGAAAGCTAACTTTGGGCACATAACACACTCAGGCTGAACAGTGAGGAGGACAGTGTTTTGGGCAGTTACTGAGGAGTAGAGCAAAAAATAGCCCAGGACACTGCATGACATTGTCTAAAGGGTTAGGTAACAGTCACTGGAGAGCATTGCTGTCATCAGTTGTTTAAACTCCAATTGCCTTTCAGCCTAAAACAAAGACATCCCTTGCCACTACTTGGTGGCCTCAAGAATCTCATCAGTTATTGCATTCATACTAGGACTTGTGCTGTATTCACACAGTATTTATGATGCCATTACAGGGTAGTTGGCATTGTAATAGATGTTCTGAAAACTGAGAGCAAATCTCTAATAAGTAAAAAAACTCTAGCTATGTCCAAATGAGGTAGTAGCTGCTTATCTCTAATATATAACAAGCTGTTGTCAAGTATTTTTTACTTCTATTAACCTAATATATTTAAGACAGATTTACTTTTTTTTTCCCACTGAAATCTTGAAGTGGAATTATATTATACCCTTTTTATTAGCATTGTCCTGTGCAGTTTCCCAATTTCATTGCTGTAAAGAGAGTGATTTCCTACTTACGAACTATTTCCTACTTATAAAAAAGAAGCATTGTGGATTTTTTCTATTCCAGATAAGGTGTTTTTAAGTTTATACAAATACAGAAGGGAAGATAAATGTACTTTGTATCGAGGTCAAAGTAAGTGGTACCATAATTTGAAGTGTTGATGTGTGATGATTTTAAATATGGTTTATAATGTTGCTAAAAAGTTTTCCTAAATATGTAGCTCCTACTATTATTGTGTTTTGCTACTCATGTACAACACCAAAGATTCCATAAAGGCCCAGAAAGAATATAAAAATTTCTTAAATAACCATGAGTCAAATTTTCCGCATATGCAGACCTTTGGATGTTAATGGAGTTTCACAAGCTGTAATGTAGAAGACTATTAGACCTATCATGTTTACAAGACACCATACCAGAAAAAATACAGTCGCTAACGTGAGATTGCTGGCTAATACATTTCCTTGAAACTTTAAAGTTATATAACTCAGAAAACCAGGCTGCTGAGCAGAAATCAAAAACATAATGGGAAGACTCCAGGAGCAACAACTGAGGAAAGCAGAAATTGAACTTTTATGTGAACTCAGATTTAAAATATTTAAATTAATACTAAATCTAAACTCTCTTTTTCTGCTGACTTTTCACAAATATTCAAGAAAGCAAAACACTCGTTGGTTCGCCTGCGTATAATTCAGTTCTGGCTCGTGGATGTAGTATACACCAGATGGCAAGGCCACTTACCCTCTCAGTTTTTCCCAGAAGCAGTTTCACAGTATAACCTAGTCTAGTGGGCCAAAGATGTACCCCACTCATCTTTAAACCACATAAATCTCAGCAATAGCATCAGGTTTTCTTCTGTCATATCATATGCTATGTAAAGCATTTTCTAAAATAACGAATAAATATAAAATGAAACCATGCTTCCTCTGCCTTTCAGAATCTGCTGGATGCTCATCAGCTTGAGCATGAATGCAACTTTTGAATCCAAGTTGCGGCCTCTGAGAAAGACAGTCACAGGGATCTGATTGCCAAGCTTAGCCTGGTCTCTCTACACCCTTTTTGGTATCAGGCTAGCACCAGCACTTCAGTTCTTGAGGGCTCTGCAAAGGATACTCATCCCTGCATGCCTTTGACTTACTGATGCAGGGTTATCACCAGTAAAAGAACCACGAGTTTACATTTTAATGAACTCGAGATTGCCATTGCTTGTAGATTTTTCTTTCTTGGACATGCATGGGGATACATTGCTATTAGAAGCACATACAATGTTTACCTATATGCCCCTGTTTTGAGGATCGTGACTGAAAACTCTTCCTATGCTATCTCCACAGAGGGAACAGACATTATTCTTGCTCCTTCAGAAAAAGATGCATTACAGGCACATGCTACACATAACCACTTTCCCCCCAGTTACGTTGAATTTGTCTCCACTAGCATCCTATAATAGCTCAGCAGTATCTTGAGTACTTAAAGAAACTTCCCTCTCTCCCTGACTATTGCCTCCCTCAGATGAGCTCAGCTATTGCCTTCATTTCTGGGCAGCAGAGAAATAATGCTGACAGTACCCGAGAGAGCACCACATGCCTGTCCTTGTGGCCTTCCGAGTCTGATGATGCTTTTTGCTCACTTGTCAATATGACAGAGAAGAACACCGCGCAGAAAAAGCGCCTTGTGTAGTTGTTCCTTGTGCTTGCAGCTGGAATTGTAATGGGGACGCTCTTTCAGGGACCTAGCTTTGTCTTTCCTAGCTCAGAAAATGTAGAGGGATCCACATGAGGTGGCAACTGTTTGTGGCAACCACAACAGTGCAGCCAGCATCAGGCTTCTGAGAACGCAAGGCACAGGTTCTCCCAAAACAAGGTGAATTTTGCTATGGTCTCCTTGACATCTTCTTCCTTCCCTGGCCTGGGAACCCATGCAGTTGTTCTTATTGCCTGTCTATAAACCGGAGACTGGACCTAATGTAACCCAGTTTATTAATTTATTAATATATGATTTTAGTTTGGGAGGGAGTGCATTGGGAAAAACAGCACCATGGCACAAATATCCTATCAAGCACCAAGCCAAGCCTTGGTAGCTCTGCATCTATGTAAAACTGACAAAACCGTGTGAGCATCATTTTCATAACCATGATTTCCCTCTGAACCCCTCCCAAGAGGCCTGAGGAGCAAAGAAAGATGTGGTCATGCCATTCAGGAGGACTTACATGTACATGTCACGTTAAATTACTTGCATAAGTAGATGCCTTTGCTGTGCATTTGTATCATTCTATTTTATATTTTATACTATATAATTTGTAACATTTATTAATAATTTAATGTCTGAAAAATGTGAAAGATGTGCCAGAAAAAGCCCAGAGAACACACAATGTGTTCCCTCCCCAGAATAGTTTAAAGTCTGGATCTGGGAGTAAGCAGGGAACATGGTGAGAAATCAAAGAAGACAGTAGAAGGAATAGGAGGTGAAAAGGAGCATTTGGGACCATGGATCTACTAAAAAGCCATCCAATCAATAAAACATAGACTACTTTCTCAACTGCTCCTCCTTACTTGTTTGTCTTAAAAAGAAGGAGAATTACAAAAAAACAGAGTGGAAGCAGACATGGCCATTGGCAACAGCTTTGTATTCTGACAGTTTCCAAGGTTATAACATTCAGTTTTGTTCTCATTGGCAATAACTCCGCCATCTTCACAAAAGAAGAACGTAATTTGATGAAAAACTCCTTGCGTGACAATCATTCTGACCAGCCTCAGCAGAGAGATTAGAGAAAAGGTAGGAACCAAGCGATGCAGATCCTTGAAGGCACAGAGAGAAAAGCAACAGACATGTGAAGAGGCTAGACATGTAGACTGAAGAATGGGTCAGATAGGTGAAGCAACTATGAGAGAGGAGTTTCAGAAAACACAAAACACACGTCTGTCGGAGGCATGTAATAAACGAAAACATCGTAGTGTGGAATATAATATCACCTTGTTGGAAAGGATTATTTCTGAGACTTTCTGTCTCAGAAAACACAGACAAATGAGACTACGAAAAGTACAGTAGCATTTCTTGAATATGTGAGCCATTAAATAGTGAATGAGGTGAGAGACCAAGCCTCATTTCAAGGGAGCCCCAGCATGTGGCAGAGGCACAGAGATGCTCATATAGCCCAGTAAAATGGACTGCTGTGGGTGGGGCACGGGGGGTACTTAGCAGAAAAAAGTGACATACATTCTGTCATAAAGCAGTTCTCAGGAGAACTGAAGTTGATCCCCAGAATATATATTTTACTATAACAGAAAAAGAAGTGATTATGCATTATGCGGGTATATTAAAAAGTAGGGATAGCGGAAAGTTCTGGACTGTTTTGTTCTTTTTCCACCTGAGAACAGAGAAAAAAAAATATTTGAGAACAAGATTTTTTTATAATACTGTTGAAAAAAAATTAAAATCTGAAATACTCTTTATAGCCGCTGACTTTCAAAAAAAAAAATCTCTTTTTCTGAGGGAATCAAGGGCCCAGGAATCTTGAACTTCCAATATCACATACTAAGCTTGAGCTGGGTAGACTTGTCCTTGCCTGTAAATAAAAAAGGATTCTGAGAAAGCAGAAATTAATAATTCCACCCCTATTTATTAGTTCCACTCAACAGCAATGGACAAGAAAAAAACCCCATGTGACTTGGGGGAGTAGTTTCTCTGGGAGAGCAGCAAGCATGAATAGTGAAGGTGATCCAATGGGCAACAGACTGAAATTGGCTGAAATATGTTCCTGGCAAGTATTTCTTGAATATTTATAAATAACAAACCCCCTAAACTGTTCCAATCAGTTTGTTAAATAATAACAGCCCATCATTTGGTGAACATACTTGTTTGCCATCAACTGTTTGCCCGTCCCTCCTGCTGATGGGAGAGAACTCGAACAGATGTTTCTTTCTGCTGACTTTGACAACACTTGGGTCCATAGTCCTTGACCAGAGGAACTAATTAAGTAATAAAATCAGCTCTTTGTAAGACAGGAAGAAAGAAATAGTGGAACCGCTGAAGAACTTGAGGCACTGATTAACTCACAAGTGTTTCCTGTATAGTGCAAATCATTAATTCTTAATGCTCTCTGAGAGTAATAAACTAGAACCTTAAGTATAGCAACAATAACACGAATCATACATGCACCCTACAGGATCCTAGGACACTTTTCTTTCTTCATTGAGTTGTTCAGTCTGTAAGAAGTATTGTATTAACTTCTTATTTACTAATCTTTACATTTTGATTCTATACATTGCAACTGAACTTAACAGGCAGGTAAGTAGAGTGGGGAATGCAGAAATAAAATTAAGAAAATAGCTCTCCTCGTGTACCAAAATATGGAAAACTTGCCAGAATTAGCACAAAGACAATCTATGATCAGCCTAATATTAAATGAACTCTCACTGTATCTTTCCTCTGCCTGTTAAACTACTAATTGATGTGCTACTGATGAATAAAAGGGCTGGTATTTCATCCATGAACTCACTTCACTGCAGTTTACTGAGAGCCCCAAGCTGCTGAGCTCATTACAGATCCCTTCGCTGAACTGGCTTTACAGGCAATTTTGTGAAGGGGCAGCATCAGAGCTAGCCCACTGATTGGGACTGCATTGGCTCAGCGGGGCTCCAAGAGTTCAGGGGAGAGAGCACAGCACTGAGCTAAAAATATGTCTTTGCCTCTGTAGTGCTGGGAAGATTGCCTGGCTGTGCTAATTGGGAGGGACCCAGAGATCTGGGTGGTATTTTAGGCTAATCTCGAGGTGGGACCTCTGCAGCATGTATGTGGCTCTGAATATAATCTCCTTCAGCACTGTCATTTATACCATTGCAGGCATTTACAATCAGAACCATCCTTGATTGACTCATGGCTGTCGCTGCACCCTAGACTCATCTGAGGGAGTGAGGGCAGATGAGGGAAGGTGAAATGGCTGTGCACTGAACTGGGTTATGAAGCTGAGTCACAATTTTAGTGCAGCAGTGAAGTTATAAAATGGGAGAAACCCGGGCAGGACCAGGGCTTAGGAGGACCCCACAGATATATAGTCTTCCCACAGAAACCGACTGAAGATTTGCCAAACAGAGAGGGTTTTCTTAAACCCTGTCTTGTCAGGATTTATTTTTCAGTCCTGCCTTCTTTCTCCCTGTAGTCTCATTTTTAATTCTCTGAGCAAAGAACATAGATCTGATCTCAGCTGTTCCCTAGCTTATCTCTATTTAGATCATAGCCCCTCCTCGTTCAAAAACTGGGGTGGTCAGAGGAGTCTGTGTTTCTGCTCATCCCACACAGACTTGGTAAGGCAGAAGGAAGTAGAGGAGAGAGAAAAACAGAAGAGGCAGTGACAGGCTGAAAGCATGAACAAAACCAACAGAAGCAGAAGTAAGAAGACTGACAATAAAGGCTAGAAGGAAAACTCTGCATGGGAATACTAAGCGGCTGAACTTTTTGCTTAAATAATATATTGAACTATTTGTTTGTTTGTTTGTTTTAATAGATGTAGAGTTTGACAGAGGTATTGTTTGCTTTACTGGTAGGACATATTTCAGCAAAACAGACAAAAGTAGAATATTTCACTCTTCCAAATTTGGTAGGTTTTTTGTTTTGTTTTGTTTTGGGTTTTGTTAGAACAACTTCATAAGAAACCAGCATGATTAGTGAGAAATGCCAAATGATCATTGCATGAAATATGTCGGTCATAGACCAGTCTACTGACTGTCAATTACTGGCTGAAATACCCAAAGTAAGTTTTATAAGCCTCATCACATGATAGAGCAACATTTTCATGAAGCGGTTGCATGTGTGAAATATAACAACATAAATTTCCAAAGAAAATTACAGTAAGGTTTAATGTGTTACTTCTGCCTCTGAGGGAAGTGCTTTGTAAGTTTTACAGGGATCATTGCTTTGCTCAGCATCATTCCTCTGACCACGTTCTGCAGTGATCTTAGCATCGAACACAAATATCAGGCAAACTTCCAAGAGCAAGATGAAGGATGGTGTCCTCACCCAAAGCAACATGGAAAATTTTAGGATGTTAAACCACATTTACAAATAAACAAAAGGAGGAGTTTTCTAGGTTATGAACAAGCACCTGTTGTCAGTGTCCTACACCTTTATTTAGAAACCAAAATGAAGAGGCTGGTGTTTTTAAGGGCTAAAGGTACAAATACCTTTTATTTTGCTATTGAGGCTCCGCCCCTAAAGCTCTAACCCTGAAGTATCAGCTGATATGTCACTTTTTTTTTACAGCTGTTGCTATTTATTTCTAATGCCTTTATGACTAACACAATTTTCAAAAGAACTTAACACAACCCATTACTCCAGGTTTAAAATAGACCTCATTCTGCATAGCTGCTTGAGAACACCTTGCTATAAACCTAGAGGATGTTGGAAAGATGTCAGAGAAGAGCAAGTAGCATAGTTAAAAGATTGGAAAGCATTATTGACAGTGTATGTAGAAGAAGGGTAAGGTATTCAGTCTAGATAAATAATATTAAAACCTAAGTTAAGGGGTGACTTCATCATGTAAGTATCTATATGGGAGCAGAAGGATGGCTGCAGAGGACTCTTCAGTCTAGCAGACAAGTGTGAGGTGGCACCTCACAGTTCAAGCTAGACAGATTTTGACTAAAAAAGAAGGCCTAAATGGTTAACAGCAATGGCAACTAACCACTGAAATTGTCTAGCAAAGGCTATGGTGGATTTCTCATCTTTGAAAATTCTCCAAATAAAACATATTTCTAAAGTATACTCCAGTTTAACCACAGGCTTTTGATTTGAAAGAGGAATTAATTCAGGAAAGATCAGAGATATTCATAGACCTAACACCTATAGTACTTGCCGCATCGATAAAATGTAATACATAACACAGCAGCTGGCCAATTGTTCCATTTTACTGCACAGCTAATTCTATCCTGGAATCGTTGGCAATACTTTATCCAAGGTTTTGCACAAAACCATCACTGATGCAGAAAAACAGAAGAGAATTTCAGAATTTCAGATCTACAGCAGTCAACAGG
>NW_010399749.1:15096-20746 GCF_000710305.1 Buceros rhinoceros silvestris
GAAAGAGTGCAGTTCACTTCAGCGGGGTTTGGTCCAGGGTCTTATTTAGGATTTGAGAAAATAGAAACAATTTTGTTTTCTGGCCTTACGTGTAAGTGAGTAAAGGCTTAGAATCCTCCTAATTACCACAGATTTTATTGTGTCAGGCAGGCAAATATTCTGTGATCTGCCAAGTATAAAGTTGGGGGTAAACTTATCTTGGGGATTTCAGCAGAAGAGATTCAGCCCTCTCATAAAAGCTGAAAGTTATTTTGTTTCTAGGAAACTCTTCCTGGATTAAGTGTACAAAATAAGTTCTAGAATTTACTTCAAAATATTGAAGATAATGCTGGATATGAAAATCTTATCCTCATTCTTTACCAAACAAGCTACAGAATGTACTTTTGCTTCCATTTCTGCTTCCCTGGTCATACAGGGTGATTCACCAACTTCAAAATTTTGAATATTTTATACTTTTGATTTAATTTTGTTCTGAACAAGTTATTAATAATTAGTAATCATAAACTCAGATTTCTGGGCTCCATAAACACCTATAATCAGTATGTGAAATTAAGAAAAGGGAAAAACCCTCACATTTAAAAGCAAGATCTCACAAGAACTTGATTCCACTGAAACTGTAAACTCTCCTTTTACTGACAAACTCAGAATTTTTTAGATTTCACTGTCAACTTTTCCTAGCACAGGGAGACAATCTGCATTCATAGAGTGACTGACCTGATAAATTCTCTTTTAAAGTCATGCTAAAGTGAGATCTGGACAATAAATTTGAAAGATGCCGAGTGTATAGTGGTAGAAAATAGCATCTTGAATGTGTTAGCACGTACAAAGATCGCTTTTTAAAACCAGTATATTGTCTGCTTATGGGCTCCTGGTGGAAACCAGATGCAAGAGGCATCTTTTATTAATGTTTTCAGGAACAATAAAAAATATAAAGCCTGGTATCTGTTTTGCCGTTAGGTCCTGCATTTTTCACCCACCTGAAACTCCCACGGTGTATGGAATGCCCAAGAAAGATGGGAAGAAGCCATAAATATTAGGTGATTGTATAATGGTGAGCGTGCTGCTGTTCATCTGCACTGGTGAAGGCAAGACCTGCACATTAAGTTTCCACTCCTGTGAGTTATGGGTCATTTGCTCATTAGTGAAGTGACTAATCCAGTAGTGAAGAGGATGTCTAGTGAAAATAAATTGCATTATACTACTGACTGCTGTGATGGATTCTTTATATGCTCTTTGTGTTATCATTCAGAGGACGCCTTTTACCCAACCCTTGGTGCTGCAGCCATGTTATAAGGAATTTTATCACAGCAAACAGGAGTCTTCGTAAGGCAAGAAACAATGGAACAAGCAGGAAATAAATAATAACTAGATAACCAGGAAACAGCACTAACACAATAGATGTTCAGTCATTAGTTTAAACTGTCACATTTGTCCTGAAATGATCGGAACAACCACAGTGAGAGCCGCAACAGTGAAGTTTACAATAAATCCACGCTTATGCACTTTGAAGGACACTTCTGGAGAGTTAGCGGAATAAATAGGGAAATCAGGGGCTAGACTTGACATTGAAAGTAGTGAGCAAGAAAACATTTTCAAGCATTTAAGTTCCTTAAAATTTTCAAAGCATTTACCACTGAAAGGAAACATTGCTTCACTTACTCACCATTTATAATGTCCTAACACTAACATAATAATCTAGACGGGACGCTTAGTTATATATTTCTTTCCCCATATATTGTCTTCCCAGACACAGTTTAATGAGGCAGGTCTGTTCTGCCATTTCAGTTCAGGTAAGCAGCATGAGATAGTTTCAACATAGGGAAATACCATTCTGCCGCTGTCTGATCACTGCTAAAATTGTATTAATTATAGGTCATTTAACCAAATTACATTGATTCTGGATATTTGAATTAATAATATTTATGGAAACACTGTAAAGGTGTCTGAAAGGTCATTTATGACAACATTTTGTCATATTTCAACCCATTCACTACACACAGGATGAAGAAAAGCAATGGGTAGATTCAAGTTTGCTTTTTTACCTGTTAATGCTTACTGACACATTAAGGATTTTGTATTAGACTAGTAGTATTCTGCCTATTTCTTCCCCTTTGATTTCTCTTCTATACCTCTTTTGTTGGAGATGCTTAAAAGGAATTCCACCAGTTTCTAAGTAAAACAACCTCTAACAGTAAGCAACAAAGTTCTGCTTGCTTCGCTTTGCACATCTCAGAGCTAAAGCTAAGTTTAATTTGAGCTAATCTGAGTCATCACCAAAAAAAAAACCAAGCACTTTTCTTTTTCCCCATACACATTGCCATACAAAGCAGAGAGAGATGTGAGATATTAATTGTGGTTGTTTATGATCCTCTTTGGTAAGACTTGCTCAATTTCTAATTACGTGCTTAACAACTGGAACAGTCTCCATATATTATTGCATTAAAAAGTCTCCTTTTCCTCCAAGTTACATAGCAGCTTCAATCAGCAAAGGTGTGGGATTGCTTTCATGACATTTATTGAATAATTATTATTTAAATTATTTTGCTTGTTCCAATTAATATGTCATACATTGTATTTTACAATAGATTCTCTTTTCACTTGTTATTTACATAAAAATTGCAATGCTTTGTTGCCAGAAATACGGCATTGAACACATGTATGTAAAAACAGTGTGATTCAACCAAAAATCAAAGATGAGCTGAAATACACTGCAAAGTGTAAATTTTTATTTTGCTATCAAATTGTATTTGTAAGAAATATTTAAAATGAAAAATCATAAAAAGTAACGCCAAGCATCACTGTTCAAGCATTTTTAATTCATTCCAAGTTCTTCTGATTTCACAGGAAAAGAAAGATGTAGGAAAAATATCCTTTCTCAGCCTAGTGGCATGAGGCATAGTGGTATAAAAGGCCTTGATCCACAGCCCATTTGAAGTCATTACAGTGACATCACTTAGTCTTGGATCAGGGCCTGAGCAAAGGATATATTGAATTTTAAACAGATGTGAGACCAGAATCTAGTGCAATATACAGATATTGTATCAATTGCACTGAAAAGCCTTTCTGTATTTTAGCAGGATCAGAGGACCGTTTTACTACTCCACATCTGTATCTGTAAAACAAGTTGATTTTCTGAAGATATTTGAGTAGCTGACAACTTAGTCCCAAGAATTATTTTATTTCATGTTTTTATCAAAGCTACCATTCAATTCGTGGGAAAACAAACAAACAAACCAACCTGTCCCAAACAGGTTTTTTAGTAGTATTTTTATAATTTGGAAATGGCAGAGAACTTTACTCTGAAAAATTAAACAGAAAAAAGCATGCAAATGGAATTAAAATACCTGAAGGTTTTCTTTTCCATGGTGTAGACACTACAGAATAACTGACAGTAATTTAAATTTCATCATTATCATGCATTTGCAGGGTTTCTTCAAAAGTTAAGTTGATAGTTAATATAAGATTGCTGACTTAGATCACAATACAGTAATTAGGCAAAATTAAGGGAGAAATTGAAAGAAAATGAATCAAGTAATATAATACATAGTGTAGTACTTTTTCTGCAGGCAACTCCACTGATAATCTTACAGCGCATGAATTATCAGGAAAAAAAACCCTTGGATTATACAAGTTTTGTTACAAAACCGTGTGTGAATTAAGGTGGCAATGCGACAGGTGCCTGCTTTCACTGAAAATACTACAGGCGTTTTTTACATCTACTCCGCAGATACATTTTTACACCATTTTTTATTGCAGCAGTGAAAATAGAAAAGGTTTCAAGGACTGCAGGTTGGCTGACAGTGCTCTAGTGCTTCGGAGGAATGTGGTTTGTTACCTATCACTTGCTCTAAGATAAATCTCACTCACACTAAAAATCACTTATGCTAAAATAATTATTTGAAAGACCAGAACAAATCCTAGGTAAAAAGGGTTAACACAAATATTTTAAAGTAATTCTGTTCCTTATCTGAGTACAAGGTGAAATGAAACATAGAAGAAAGAAAAGAAGAAATTGTATTTCACCAGAATGAGTGTTCTTGTCCCTTCCTGGAATCACCACTCTCCTGTAATATTTAATTTCATAACTGGGGAGGGGGGGGGTGATCATTTTTCGTGAAGACAAATTGCTCAGCTATCCCTTCTGCATAATTTTAAATGGAAACTGGAAGAACAAGAAAGATGAGACAAAACAAACCGTAAACCCTATATGCTCCATTTGCTGAATGTATGTATGGTTTTCTTCCCCTGTGTGTGCATGTGCCAGGTGGCACTAACACCAGGTTGGATGATAATAAACAGGAAAAATACAGTCAGTGCACAAGCAGAGATAGCTGTGGCTGAATGTACCAGGGCTGGAGCTGGTAGGGGGAAGGGGCAGAAGTTCCAGCTCTGAGAGAAAAGCAAAGTTCAGCTCCTCAAGGGAGGAGCTGCTCTTGTTTCCAGTTAGCTCCCATTGGCAGGAGGATGTGGAGCCAGTGGGAAAAGATGTCCCTGGTTATCCCTGCACCTTGACCAAGTGGCAGATTGGGGGCCATTTCCCTCCCAGCAGGGCTAAGCCCATTAACTTAGGGTGATGGGAATTTGTTTGGTGCTTGTTTGGTGGTTAACCCATTTCTGGGCTCTCACTGCTGAGGTGTGAGACTGGAAGGCTGCGGAGAAGGGATGAGGTCTGTCTGGCAACATGAGCTGACAATAGGGCTGCTGGGAGAGAGAAACATATATAGGCAGTGGGGTGACCCTGCCTGTCACCTGTCCGCACATGAGGATATCATCCATCCCATGATCAAATGGAAACTGCAGTGTTCACAAAGCAGACCCCTGTGTCTTTGTAGCCCCGTGGCAACACTTTCTTGGGAGGCATGAGGAGCACCTGCTCCTCTTTGAAAGCTGCTGTATGCTTCTCCTTCACAACCTTTTTCTGGACATACTTTAGCAGAGATCCAGATGGACATACACCTGCTTACAGCAACAGGGCATTTGGCCCCTGGCCATGCGCACTGTTGTTCTCCTCTGTGTAGGCATTGGCTGCACAACATTGCTTTTCCTCTGGGTTTCTGCATTCCAGTTAGCAAGTGAGGGGTCTGAAGGGGACCACCTGAAGCATGCCCAAGACCTACTAGGACATAGATTTTGGGGGATCCATTTGACTTATAAGTAAAGTTTTAAGGTAATTAACTGATGGGGTAAAGAGTCTTGGGGACATCTGCTAATAAATACCTGGCAGGGAAGGGTGCTTACAGTGGGTATCATCTGTGTTGAAACATTTGCATGAAGCAGGTAGCAGTCTGAGTTTCTGCTGTTACTCATTTGACCAATAGAAAGATGTAGTTGAACACTAGTTTTCTTTTAAGTCAGTACTTGTCCATGGAAAACTTTGATTGGCACTGGGAAAGAAACTTCCAGCCGGAAGATTAAATGGCACTTGTGCAGTTATTTATTTGCCTCATTTATTTCAATATCTCTTCACTTTTGTTTGTTAATCTCATCTTTTCCTTCTTACCAACACACTGCATTCTGAAAGGGGCAAACAAATTTAGGAAGCTAATCAAATCGCGGTGGGTAATTATTTAGTTTTAAATAATTCCATCCTTTGCTTCCTGTGTAACTTACACAACTTTATTACAGAATGCCTTACCCAAGCAAAAGGGAA
>NW_010399749.1:20890-24130 GCF_000710305.1 Buceros rhinoceros silvestris
GGGAAAGAGCCAGTTGAAGGAGTGGGAAAGAAACACTAGATTTTTCTTAGTCCTGCAAACAGTGTAATTGAGTTTCTAGCTCAGCTCTCTTAGTCCAAAGAAACTTTTTTCTCTGTTCCTGTGTGATTGATAAACATAGTCCATATCAAGGGTGGCCTCTAAAACGTGTGACCCTTCTACCTATAAGCTAGGCGGTGCCTGCGGCTGGCTATGGCATTGTCCATCTCTGTAGGCTCACTGTAGTAAGGCTGGTGTTGGAGAAGAAGCTTTGGATTCACTAATTCCTATGAGATAAGAGAAGGGAAGGAAAGAAAGGTGACGCCCAACATTTTAAGGCACCGGTAGCACAGACCTTTGCCCCTTGAGCACAGGCTCCTGACAGGAGGGTGGAAGAGAGAGGAGTTTCCTCTGCTCACCACATGGTGATCACAATGTCACCTACAGACAAAAGAAAACGAAAAGGAACAATAAGTGAAACATGGGCAATGATTTAGTCCCTTGAAAATGCACATTAATCATCTGACAGTCCTCAGCTTTACTGCAGTGAAAGTTTGCTTCTCAAGGCGGCGTTAACTTTGGGACCAGTGCTGGGAAGCAAAGCTGGAGCAGGGCTGGCAGCAATATTTAGGAGTGGCAACAGCATGAGTGTATTAAGAAACCAAGTATTCAAAAAAACTCCTAACGGACCCATAAATACCCAGCTAGGCTGCCAGTTTAATCACTCACAAAGACACTGCCTGACTCTTTTAAAGCCCCGCATATCTGAAGTTTTGGAAGCAATTGTGAATAAATACTTCACTGCCTGCTCACAGCGACGTTTCCTCGGTGTTAGCTCGTTAGAGTGCCTGAAAAAGACCCGACAGAAAATAAGTTAAATTCAACTTAAATCATCATCCAGTTTGACTCTAGAAACAAGAGGAAAGGTGAAGCATTCACCAAAATGTTGCAAAAGGTGTTTAGCATCAGCTGCACAGCAGTTATTAGGAGCACGGCGAAAGGGACTGAGAGATGAGAGCAGGGAATGTGGCTGGGATCCCAGTCCCCAGTTGTTGTGGTGAGGTTTGGGGGGTTTTTTCCTCTCCCACCCACCGACCCCCCTTCTTTTTCCTTTTTTTTTTTTTTTTTTTTTTTTTTTTTTTTTTTTTTTTTTTTTTTTTTTTTTTTTTTTTTTTTTTTGTGACTTCGAAAGATGTCACGGCAAAGTGAAATCTTTGCGGAGGGCTGCTCATGCATTCAGACTGTAGAGTTTTCAAAATGTGATGTTTTGCAATGATGACATTAGAGTAGCAACCAAGGGTCCGAGACAGCAACGCCTGCTGCAGCTGGGCTTCACTTTGAAATGCCCAAGACAATGGGGGCCACTGTTCTCCATCGCTTCGCCTTTCCATTCCATTTGCATAGTCTGTTCTGCCTGATTGACCAGCTTGGGCTGTCCAAGGGACCAGCATTGTTCACAGATCACTTCAAGATGGCACAGATGACAAGATTCAGGTGAGAGATGAACTGGGATGATTTTCAAATGCCATAAGAAAAAGCTACCCTGGGAACTTTTAGTGCAAGAGAATTAGTTGGAGAATTGATGCAGCTGAAAGATTTTTTTTTCTTTTTTTTTTTTTTAAGAAACTGGTCGTATTTGGAAATACGGTGCCTTGACACACAAACTACTAGCAGGAGATTTGTGTGTTTCTTTGAGGTACTTTGTTTTGTGTCTGCTTTGGGATTGGGGGGGGGATTTTTGGGGGTGGTTGTTTTTTGGGGGGTTATTTTCGATCCCAGACCTCATCTTCCCCCGGCTAAGGTGGAAGCCGTGCCATTGGAAACTCCTGTGAATCGAAGTTTGCTTACTAAAAATCATAAGACAACAATAAATAAAGCTCATCATAGAGGCGAGTTTTAAAATTCATAGGTGCCTGCTCCGTAACTAAGTGCCAGAATTAATTAGATAATGTTCGTAAAGCGCTTTCGACGTGGAAAACCCTCCTAGAAACGCAAAGCTGGAAGAGAACTGCTGGCCAGCGCCGCACAAGGCGGGCGGGACTGCGGCGTTTCCACCCTGGGCGCTGGGCTAGGAACGGCGGGGAGCGAGGGGAGGGAGACTGCAGCACGCCTTGTTTTCCCCGGAGAGGCTGCAAACTCTCTGGTGGCCCAGATTCCCGAATGAAATGCCGTGGTTAAAGCGCTTTTCCTTCTTTTCCCCCTCCCAGGTACTCGAGTAAACACACACACGGCAGCGCCCCTAAAATGAGTTTCATTTGACACCGATGTTTTGACTTAATCTCAAAAAGACAAAATCTTTGTCATACAAGTGTGTTTTCCCTGGAGGGGTTTCCAGCACAATTTGCTATAATTTACACCTAACGGAACTGATGGGATCTGAGCAGTAAAACATATTCCCACAGTAGTTTCACTCTCTCGCACTCACTGTTACCCTCCTGGGGTTCAGATCACTTTCTAGTATAAATATTGCAAATAATTGTGCTAATATGGTGATTCTCAGAAGGAAGCAGAACTCTCCTCCTCGCACAGGAGACCTAAAGCCATGCAATTCCTACTTAATCTCTCGGTGTATTCTCTCATAGCTGCTCGTCTTTCCCCTGCAGCGACTCATACACTTAATTACGTGATTTACAAGAATCACCAACAAGGTCCCAGGGGCTGTTAAAGAACGACCCCCGCCCCATGGGCAGCTCTCGGTGTATTCTCTCATAGCTGCTCGTCTTTCCCCTGCAGCGACTCATACACTTAATTACGTGATTTACAAGAATCACCAACAAGGTCCCAGGGGCTGTTAAAGACCGACCCCCGCCCCATGGGCAGGGCGTAAGGTGCTAGCCTGTCTCTGCAACACGGGCGCCTCGAAGGGAAGGCGCCTTGCACAGGACTCGTCCCTTCAAATTATCACGATGTTCAGGCCCTTCGCCACTTTTTCACACACACGTCCCCCCTATGCCCCCTTCATCTTGTGCTCCGGACCCAAATTGGTTTGGGTGGTGTGTCCCTCTCCCACCCAGAGAAGGGGGGTAAAAGCTGCCGAGGAAATTTAAGCGGCTCTGGAGTTTGTTTAATTTCCCTCCAGTGTTTACTGATAATTCGAGAGACGCTTATCTCGCGGAATATAACGATTAATACAACCGCAGGTTTCCAGATAAGTGATTGTGATGGAGATTGTTGGCGAGAAAATAGACAATTATCCGCTGTTAGCTTTACATAAAGATCACATTAACTTGAATTAGTTATCAG
>NW_010399750.1:0-803 GCF_000710305.1 Buceros rhinoceros silvestris
CAGCAGGACCTGGGGACATGGGGACAGGGACTTGGGGACAGGGACAGTGGGACAGGGGACAGTGGACATAGGGACAGGGACATGGGGACAGGGACAGTGGGACAGGGGAAAGGGACATGGGGACAGGGACAGCAGACAGGGGACATGGGGACAGGGACATGGGGACAGGGGGATATGGGACAGGGGACATGGGGACAGGGGATATGGGACAGGGACATGGGACAGGATAGGGGACATGGGGACAGGGACAGTGGGATGGGGGACAGGGACATGGGGACAGGGATAGCAGGATGAGGCAGGGGGACATCAGGACAGGGGAAAGGGACAGCGTGATGGGGCACAGGGACATGGGGACAAGGGACAGCAGGACATGGAGACATGGGAACAGGGACATGGGGACAGGGAGGGGGACATTGAGACAGGACAAGGGACAGCGGGATGGGGACAAGGCCAGGGGGACAGGGCAGGGGACCCTCCCACCTCGTCCTTTGCCCTCTGGATCTCCTTCTCCAGCTCCTCAGGGATCATCTTCCCCCTGGGGGAGCAGCCGGAGGTGGCAGTGGGGACTGGGACAGGGAGGGGACAGGGAGGGGACATGGAGGGGACAGGGCACCCACCTCTGGTCGGTGCCCACCAGGCGCACATTGTCGGTGCCGATGCCCAGGAATGCGGCGCCTTTCTGGATGGAGAAGTGGCTCTGGGAGGGTGTGTGACAGGGCGTCACCTCTGGGGCAGGGAGGGGGACAGTGGCACCCTGTCCCCGTGTCCCCAGGCATGTCCCCCCTGCCCGGTCACCTCCTGGG
>NW_010399751.1:0-8677 GCF_000710305.1 Buceros rhinoceros silvestris
CGCCGGTCGGGGTCTCCCTTTCCCAGCAACGGCTCGGGAGAGAAGGGGGAGGGCTTGCACTGGAGATGAGGGGCTGCTGGTCAAATGAAGGCAGGCACCCTTTTGAGCGAGTAGCCTGATGCGCTGAAAAAGAAAGACCTGGCGGCTCGGTGGGAGAGCGAGTGCTGTCTGGGATGAGATCCTGAGCATCCTGGCACAGCCTCGGGGACTAGAGAGCTCCAGACGAGGTGTAGGGGAGGTATAAACCCGAGGGCTTCCGTTTTACCGCGTTAACGGGTCTACGGGTCTCTGACTTTGCAAACTCGATGTGCCAGCTGAGTCTCACTTTCCCTGAAACAAGGATTCCGTGGCTTTGGTCCATCCGTGGTTGCAGCGTGCCTGATAAAAATAACACAGCCTTGGCAGGATAGGGGTGGTCTCTCCTTGTGTGGGAAGGGAACTGGGGGCGGGAAGAGGGTTCCTAGGATACAGATGATATGGGTGAATAACCCTAAGGGAAATGCAGACTCAGCCTGATTACATCTGATCTCTCCATCCCTTCTTCCTCACTGTATGCTGCAAAGATTTGAGAAACTAACATTGAGTCAAAGCTGCTGACAGTAATGTATGGGGAAACATAAAAGGCTGAGTTTGTTCAGATCACAGTGGGAATTTGGGGAATATTTTGAATAAAACAGCCTAATTGCAGTGTAAGTGGAATAAAATAGTGTCAATTTAAAAAAAAAACCCCACAGAATACAGTAATTAGAAACTAGTTGAATCTTCAAGATGACCTGCTCTACTGGATTCCCTCCCTGCTCCCCCATCTAAATGTTCTCTCAGCACTTCCCGAAGAAAGTCTCTAATGTCTGTTTGAAGTAACCTGTAAAAATTTTCTAGCGTGCAACTGACAAAGGGAAGAGCAGACTGACAGATTAATTTGTCTTTTAGGTGACAGGGTATCAGGTGTTTTGTTTTCTGCAAAGTTGCAAGGTTAGTGCGACACAACACTGAAATAACTTGTGACGTAGGGAGATTCTATGCAGGAGGAATTCTGTTAGAAGACGGAGGACCATGTCCTAGAGCAAAGATTTGTTATGTCAGAAACCTTTATATTCTTTCCATGCACTGAAATACTGAAGCTGTCGGAGAAAAAAAGGCTTCGGAATGAAATGTGATTGAGTGTGTTGTTGTATTGACAGCGTTGAAGCTGCAGTCACTTACTGCAGCATAGTACAATGCGTAAAATAAATGTCTATATGTAAAATAGCCAAGTGTTGTATGCAGTGCCTGCCAGGCATTTTTATAGCTTCAGTTAGCTCAGCATTGCGGTATCTGCAGCTTGCTTAGTGTGAGCCTGGACAAAATTGTTCATACCCAGGAGGTGTTGCATATAAATCCTCTAATTATACTGGCTTTTGGCATTTTTAAAGCCATTGGTTCATAATTGGGTGACTCTCATTCAGCTGAGAAGTTTTCCTGTGTGATACTGTCACCCTGTAAGCTTTCAGTCTGAATATTTAGTTCATTCCCACTGGGGCAGCCGTTGGTGTTCAGCAGAGCTGCCCTGCTCTCTGCAAAGTTTCCCCAAAGCTGCAGTCAGCTGTAGTGAGGACCCAAGAGGTCTGTTCTGTCCAGAGGTTGATTTAGCCAACGCATGCGTGGTGTAAGGGGTAACCTGGTCTAGGGGCAGCAACTGGGATGTCTCTCAAATATAACTGTCACCACGAGCTGGAAGAGGCTGCTGCAGCCTTGGATGTCGGCTCAAGTTAGAGCCGCCTTCGGGAGGCTAGTTCTCTGCAGGAAGACCAGAATGCTGCCTCAGCTACCAAGGACCTGATCCCTCCGTGCAAATGTCAAGACTGAAGATACATTTCTCTTTCTGACTGTCACTGGTGGTTGGGGTTGTATGTGACTTGACTGGTGTCTCGTCTTGTGCTCTTTTCTGCCGAAGACTTTTCTTCTTTGTTGAATCGATGTGACCCTCCATGGCCAACTTCTCCCGTTTTCCTGGGAATGCTGTTGAAATTTTTTAGGCCTCTTCTGGATGTCATATCTGCTATTACAATCAACTGTGAATTTTTTTTTTTCCTAAAGCTAAGGTCTGGTCAAATATTTTAAAATTTCCCATTCCTTATTCTTCTAAGGTATTCAGGGTAATTAGTTCTCTTTTTGCTGTCCCCTACTACTACTTCACTTACTCTATTTATAATTGCACCAAACACCCACCCCTTTCTTAAAAAAAAAAAAAAAAAAAAAAAAAAAAAAAAAAAAAAAAAAAAAAAAAAAAAAAAAAACCAAACCAAAGAACAAAACCCTTTTTATTTTAAAACAATAACAATCCCATCATCTCCCTCTTCTTTACCTGAATTGGTTCTGCCTTTTGATGATGTGTCAGATGGGATTTCACAGATGTTTGACTTCAAAGAGCACACCATTTAGGGGGTTAGAAACTTCTCTCTCTGGCTGTTTTAGTCTGGAGGTATTGTGAAGGAGCAAACTGGCTTTCTTTGGGTGCTTAAAAAAGCTGTGCTGGCTCTCAGTAAACAATAAGGAAAAATGGGAAAGAAATGAAAAACCAACACACTCGAACAATGCAGCTTCTGAGCAGAACAAGAACAGTCGTGACCTTAATTAGGTATGAAGCAACGTGACCTTTTTGGTGAGTTTGGATCTATTCCTTTGTCATTTTTTAAAGTAAAATTGACGTTTTCCATATGTCTATCCGTAAATGGTTTCAGTTGCCTGCTCATTCTGCTTCGGTGTGGCACTTGTCACTTCTCTGTTGAACAGCCATGCCAGTTGAAAACAGAAATGGGTGAAACTCCAGGTTGCATCTCTGTTGTGGTGGCTTGTTCAGCTGTATTTCTCCAATGGTGAAAGAGAGAGGAGGGCTTGGAATCTGTTTCAGGAATGACCTCTGAAGGCCATTGGTCATGACTGTAAATGGTACGCTTGCTTCACAGATGTTTTACTGAAGAGTGTGCAGCTGTTTGGTGATGTAAGGTCACAGATGTTGGTGCTGCGCTGAGGTAATGCTGCTGCCAAGTGTGAACTTCAGTGACCTGAAATGCCTGTGACATACCTGCAGTCTTCATCTTCCTCACTGTGACAAGTGTCCTGGCTCCTGGGTCATTAAACTGAAACTGCCTGTTCTCAGTGACCAGGCACAGTTTTGAACTTAAAAAGCACATTCTATAGTTCCCATTATTCAAAATGTGTCAACTGTAGCCCATGTGCTGTGCTGTTAAGAAACAGTGATATGCATTTAAAATAAACAAATGCAAGTTCTAAATTTTGCCATAACTACTGTTAAAGCAGTGACTTGGCAGTGTTTTAAAATTAGGATGGCAGTGGCGAGCTGCTTAAGTAATTGGTATTAAAACAGGAAATTCCTTCACAGTCTGTCTCAGAGGGATTTGAGAAAGTTTTTAATGTAAATTAAAATGCAGGCAGTCCTAATAAAACAAGCAAGTAAATAAACTAAAATACTGGAGGCCAGCATTCCAGCTGGAAAGCCTTGGTTCTTTACTAAGGACTTGTCTAAATGTCCTTACTCAGGACTGCGTCAGGGTGTGTCAAGGACATCAGAGAGCAGCTTTATGAACTGCATTGGTGTGCCCCGTCATCATACGCTGCTGTGCTCTGCTCGTGTGCGAGAGGCGTTGGGTGCTCACTGGACCAAATCAGTAGCTCTATCAGCATTGATTCGCAGGGCTCTGGGAACGCAGATCGGTTCTAAAGGCGTCTTAATTTACAGGAACGGGAGACCTGGAGAGGGTTTATCTTAGGGTTGTTTCTTCTGTCAGTAGTTTCTCAGTGCCTGAGTCAACATGCTCGGACTGTGCTCTGCTGATGCAGTTTCTGAGGAGTATTGAGAGAGATTTCTAGTAATTGTTATCAGTTGGAGTCCAGAAAGGAGTGTGTATCTGGAGGGTGTTTCATAATAGCAATTTCATGTCACCCGAGGGAGTTTATTCATATATTCCCTTTGAAGAAAAACTGTCTTTCTTGCAGAAGCCTACCCAACCTGCGCTCGTTTCCGTGGGGAAGGAGGCAGAGATAAATTATCCTCCTTATGCTGCTTCCTTCTCCCACAGGGAATGATCTGGGAACACTGCTTTGCTTTGTCCTGCTGTTCCGGTCCGCTCTCTGGGGTTGAAGCAGTTTCTCTCGCAGGGTTTTACAGTGCCGAGCGCTCTGTGTGCACCTGTCCCACCCTGCCTTCCATGGCGAGGCTCTGCACGTGTGTATTCACACTTTCTTTTTTCCTGTTCCCTGTGAGGTCTGAAGAGGGAGTATTTGGGTGTCTCTCTCCTCATTACAATGGTTGGGCTATTTTTCTCTGTTAAGAGATAACAACAACATTAAAATCCTTAAAAGTTACTTTTGTATGTCCCTGCCACCTCCTTGTCATTGTTTGGGAAATGCATTCTTGTGCCAGTTCAGTCTTGTGGGTTTCGTCGTGGTTTGAGGTCTCTTGGTGCTTTCTCCATACTTGGAGATCAAAATACCTGTGGGTTTACTAAGCTGACTGGCAACTAGCCCCATCCCCTGGTGCTAAACAGATCCAACAAATTTAACATCTCTTTCTCAAGTTTCCATGGATACCTTGGTAGAGCACAGGCTGTAATCAGAAGGGCTTTCAGCATTGTCATTATGGAACTGCTGCGCTAAAAACCCAACCTTTTGCAGTAGCTCTCGTGCTTACTCAGCTCTGCTCCTGGTCTGATTGTAGCCATAGGAGCGGCTTTGCAGGCTGTACTTTGCAGGCTTGTCACTGGGACAGTGTAACTTTCCAGCTGGTTATCTGGCTGGTCTGTTGGTCTCTGTGTGATGTGTGCACCCAGTCATGACACTTGAGGGTAAGCCTGATGGATGTGAGTATAAAAACTCTGGAGATGGATTTTGGCCAGTGACTCCATGATTTTGTGACTGCTCTACAGATCCTGCCATGTACTTTCTTCTGTCCATGGCTTCTCTCCTCCTAAGGTGTTTTCCTGTAAGCCTGATAGCTGATCTGCTTTCAAGATTGTAAAAAAAAAGAATAAAGAAATACAAGCTTATTTCTGATCTAGCTATAAAGTGCCACTCAGAAGCTAAATCAATAGCCATAGACTATGGATTCACAGATTGTTTGCTGATGGATTATCAAATGTTGTTGCTGCAGTTTTGCAGCAACTAATATTCTCTTATTCTCCTATCTTTGAACAAGGTTTAATAGCCTTGAAGAATATCAAGGGATTTATGTGTAACATCACTCATGCTGACTACTGTGAGAAGTTGTGGCCGGTCTAGTTTGGATATTCTTCTCACCCCGCCTGCCTCTGCCTTTGGGTTTTCGTTTGGGAAGGGGGGAGGGAGAGAGGTTTGCTTTCTCTTGTGGAGACTCTACAAGTGTGCGAATCATGCTTGTCATTCCTCAAGATTGTCAAAAAGAAGAAAACAAACATTTTCAAGTGTTTGTTCCAATTCATGTTTTAAGAAAAAGGAGTCGCTGCATTCACCCAGCTTGATGCATTGCAAGGTACTTCATGAATCCAGGAATGCCAGATAACCAAATAACCTTTTAGCCTTCTGAGTAAACAAATACCCCCAAAAGTGTTCTTACTCCTGTGTGCTGGACACACGATCTAGAAAAGCTGGATAGTAATTCTTGTTCAGTTTTTGAATACAGTTCCTCTGAATATCTTGATCTAGAAAGGTAAGTCTAGGATTATTTTATTTTCAGGATACAACTGCATCTTGAGATGGTTCTTAAATAGGAACTTGCAGTAAAACAGGGCTTTTATAAATCTGTAGTATTTTGGTCTTCGTTTTTAAAAAGGAAAAACAACCACCCAGACCACCCTCAGCTGGTAAATGGTGTTTTTCCCAAAGAAAGTGGTTAGCATGCAGATGTTCTGGTTTATGAACGTGTTCCTTGGAATTAGAGCATGATCTTATTAGTGCCATTCTTGACAACCTTTCAGTGAACTGAGTAGATGAGGTAGGTGATGACAGACATGATGATGAAGGAGAAACAGCAGGAAACCTTTTCTAGGAAGGTATCTTTTTGCAGAACTGAGGTTCTCGGAAGGTGTCTTTTCACAGAACCTAGGATCTCTACATAGGTGTTTTGTTTTCCATTCCTTATGTCTTTCTGTTTGGAACCAAGGAGGGGGGAGGAGATGAGACATACGGAAAAAACAGTGCTTGCACAGAGTCAAATAGTGCAAGAAAGCCTGAAGGAAGCAAGTTCATAGAAGGAGGAGAAGGTTACTTAGTGTGTATTAAGTGTCTATTACGGTACTACCTCCATGGAATATTTAGAACAGTTCTGGGCAGTTGTCTTCTACCACTCTGAGCTGCAAAATCTGTTGTTAACCCACCTTTGTCACATGCAGCCTACCCTCTCTGACATGTAAACCAGGATTGGTTTTGTCTCTCCTGGCAGTAGTACATGGGTGTGGAAAAGCTGGAATCTAGGAAGAGAGCGATCAGGGCAGGGTGCCACTGCTGAGTTCCCCAAACCCCAGGCTTTGGGGTGTGAGTCGCATCTGAGCAAGTTGGAACTATGACAGGACCGGGAAGGAAGAGGGAACTGACTGATGGCAAAAGCTGGAAAGCTCTTGGGTTGTTCAAGGTCTAGCTGGATTTAAGACTTTACGGTGTAGATGGTGAATGGGTTTGAGTTTAAGGCAGATTTAAGGGTGGACTACCTAGTGGTAAGGACCTAGCTAAGGCTTTACAGCTCCAGATGGGAGTGGGATAGTTCTGCTTTAGTCTAGTTTACCAAGCATTAGAGAGGGCGGATCAAATCTAGGTAAAATGTCCCACGTCCTGCCAAAAAGAGGAGAAGTGAACATAACCCATGTGGCATTTTCGGAAGGCTATTGCAAGTTCTTGTGTGTTTCTTTTATCTTAAGTTCACAGTAAATTGTTAGTATCTTTTGGTTTCCCTTTGCTAGTGTGGTGCAGGAAGATGAAGAGTACCTACAAAATGAGTGATAGGATGAACCTGGGGTTGTTTTTTGATACTCTTAACAATAATGTTAAAAACATGAATTATCTTAGAAAGCTTGATAGCGCAGTGGAAAAATAATTCCTCCAGTCCAACTGTAATCATGACGGGAGGCAATGTAAAAGCATAAATGAAGAAGGTCAAAGTTTTAATGAGGAGCTTGTCTTATTTTTAGAATTTTATCCAAAGAATTGGGTGATTTTTTTACTTAGGAAATCACTGTGCTTGAATTGGTATCAGTGCAATGAATACCGCTCTTTGAGTGACCAGTTATTATGAAAGGATATCAGGAAACGGATTTGTATCAGGAAACTTGGATTTGTATCAGGGATTAGCTATGGCCGTATTCATAGAAGGGAAGTGTAGTGCAGGCTGCAGCAAACCAGCTGGATGCCTACTGGCATTTTAAAACAAAGAACTCTGATTCCAGTGATGGGAATAGCAGTGGTGTCATGGGTTTCAGTAGAAACAGAAGGTCCTTACTTCTGATATGAAATACGGGATCTTTTTATTATGCGTAAGAGGATTTTCAATGTTTTTTTGCATTTGCTTCTCCATCTCTTTTTTATTGTTCTATAATTATTTTCAAAGATCGTCTTTGTATTTACAGTAAAATGCTCTAGGTTGTCATGTTACATTTGGAAGCTGTGACATTTTGTACTTAATGCAAAGCAAAATCTCAACAATAGGAAAAGCTGAATAAGGTTTTCTCCATCAATGCAGCTATTGCCAGCTAATGGCAGTATGGTAAACCCTTCTTTTCCTGTTGTGCAAACATCATTAGCAAGCTTTGCTTGCAGCAAAATTATTATTGATGTTCAAAATTATATACAATGTTTTGAATGAAAATGGTGTTTCTAAGTCTGTTCTTTTATTGACTGATGGCTGCCCTGTACCCATACTCAGTACTTTTTTTTTTCCCTCTTTTTCCTTTGAAATTAAAATCCAGAGTTATTGCCTGAAGGGAAAATGAAGAATTTGGCTAAAATTTTGGTATGACCAGCAACCTGACTGAGATCACAGCTACATAGAGCAGTGACTCTCACCAGCTGCCGCATGGCTACAAATTCCAGAGAAATGGCCATCGGGTATGTGCAAATATTTGATCTGTGGAAATGATCAGCGTGTACACAGTAAATTCAGTTAACATGGGTTTATTGGAGCCATAAGGATTGGCCACAGTAGTGGCGTTTCTAGTAGTTCTAATGCGTCCTGACTTCCCCTGCATCTGCTTCACCAGCCTCCAGACGACTGAGAGGCTGTACAGGTTTGGTGTTGGGGACAGTGGGTATGCGTTACACAAACTGCAGCTTGCCTTTTAAGGTGGGATGGTGATTTGAGGGCGTTTTCAGACAGGAGTTTGAGAGGACCTGGGAAACGGTGTGGTATCTAATCTTTGCAGTCTGTCCCCAAGCTCAGCCAGAGGTTCAGATCTGCTCAGTGGATGAAATTCATTGAATTGTGTATTATGGATTGGAAAAAAGAGGCTTAATATTATGAAAGCACTTCTTAAAATGCTAGATGTATGATCTGAACTAGGGAGTAGTATTGATCCTATTGTTGATTCAGAAAACCATGAGAAGACTTTAATTAGCAAGTGTTGGGTTTGTGGCCGCTCTCGCAGGATGGAAATAGAAGTGAACTCAAGCTCTGTTGATGGGATGTAACATACCACCAGTGTTCAGGCACATTCCT
>NW_010399751.1:8769-16680 GCF_000710305.1 Buceros rhinoceros silvestris
TGTGATTTCCTGGTGATGCTGCCTATTTTCTGGTTTGCAAAACAGCTGTAGGAGATACAGACCATGATGAGTCCCTTTCACCATGGCTGGGAAGTGAGGTCTGCGAGGGTTTGGAAGGTGCACTTCTTTCCTGGCCAAGCCTTCTCTTTTGTAGGCGTGACTCTGAATTTCTGCAGAATGGGTCTGAGAAGGTCCGCGTTCAGGTTTCTGAGGGCAGACTCAGAGCTTGACACCTTATATTTTTTTGATGTCTTGGGGTTTCCCTGTTGTTTTGTTTTTGGGTTTTTTTCTTTAATAGAAAAGAGAAGATTTTGTGTAGCTGCTGAAAAAAATTTTTGTTTTCAGCACCTTAGTGACTTGTGAGTGCGAGGTTTAGCAGTCACCTTTCTTAAAGCAGGTTTAAGTCTGCTATCTTTAAACAGATTTTCTGGGACTGTAGCACTGCATGTCTGATGCTCTCAGTGGTTCCCTAAAACTCATTTATCCAGCCCTGAAGAGGAATGTGTGGTAGGGGCTCCCAAACAGTCCGAACAGACCAATAGTCTTCCAGAAGATCAGCTGCTGTTAACTGATCTTTCTAATTAAATTACAGGGTGGGTCCTGCTCTCTAGATCTATTAGAAAATGAGATTCATCTGAATGTCGGTGAAATGTTCATGCTGCATCAGCTAATTTTTTATACATGCTCTGGACTTTGCTTTTACTCTGTATTCTGTGACACTTAAAGGTTAATCCTTCATTGCATTTTGCTGAAATCTAGAATGTGGCTGATTATTTACTGAAAACCCGGAAAAAGCTAAACTGATCAGCTATGGCAGGAAACCACAGAAAATAAACTCTTGCATGTGTTTAGTTGAAAAGAAGGAATAATTTAAATTAAATCTGCTAAACCAGCTCTACAGAGCTCCTCTGACAGCGTGGTTTGGTCAAAATGTTAGTTTGCTGCTTCAGGGGCTGAAGCATGGCCTTCCTCCCTTGATCTCCCAGAACAGAACTGGAGGCTGGTGGTAGGACTCATTGTAGAATTACTTTGTTTAGCTGGGTGTTTGCAGGAGCCGCAGTGAATACAGTGCAGAACGGTTGTGGGATTGGAAAGATTCTTTTTTTTTCCTCTGGTCAAAGTATATTGATAAATCACTAAGTGCTTAACCTTCCAGCAGAGCCGAGCGGTTGGGGAGAGTTAGAAAAAGTTAGTCCTCCCACAAATCCAGGCTTTAGGCATGAGTTTTCAAGAGCATTCTTAAATTGAAAAAAGCTTGTTGATGAAGATATCTAAAGCAGTTTTCTGTTTTAAGTGCTATTTCCCACAGGTAGCTGAGACAAACCTCTGATCTCTACTTAACATTTCATATTTGTTTGCAAATATTTTTATACGTGTATATACAAATGTCCTTATATGTACTTTATATCTCTGGATTATCTCGAGTTAATTGGGTTGAATAAATTCTTGATGGACACCACCCAAGTTAACGCAGTTTCATTGGATGAAGACGAATATCCCACTGTTTATTTAATCACTGCTCTCTGAGAGACAAAAAAATGTGTATACTGTCAGGCAGGATTTTCTGAGTGGCAAATAGAGCTATAAATAACTTCTCAAGGTAAACCCAGGCTGATAACTGAAGACAGGCTGGAAAGTAGATCACTGAGACATGAGTGCTTGAAACAGGTAATGAGAAGAATTAGTGACAAAGAAAAACTCTGAAAACACTTAGATTTTTGTGCTTCAAAGCCAGCATCCGAAGTGGGGGAAATGTACTGGTTTCCAAAGATGTTGACTCAGTCTTACAATGTCCTGGTCTGCCCAGGAGGTATTGGTTCAGGTCCAGTCAGGAACGACAGCAGGATGCAAGGAACATGTTTTGTTAGTAATTCCCCTTTTTTCCTGTGATGAAATACTCTTCTTCAGTTCTATGAAAAATGCCATGTTGATGGTACAAAAATGAATCTGTTTTGAAAAGAGGAAGAAATTGCTCAAAGGAGGATGATAACAGCATCTAAGGGTGATAACAGCATCTGAGCCAAATATGTCTTAACGAACCGAGCAGATTCTGTGCTTGTCCCATTTGGCCTCTGGCTTTTTGTACTTCACCACAAGAGGAATAACATAATATACTCTTGAAGAACTTGCGTAGGAAATGTGAATATTTTGCTTCTGCGAATGTTTCTGAAGATCAGGCTGAACACGCGTCTTATAACTGGAACACAAATAACGTTGCTTTAGGAGCGATATTAAGATGTGGAGGAAGTTTCTTCCCTGTGGGCAGATTATTCCATAGTTGCCTACTGCAGAGTTTTTGCACCTTCCCTGGGAAACAACTCGTATTTGAGTACCGGGAAAACAGGATTCTATGAAATAGTTCTAAGATCTTGGAGAGCAGCTCCTTGTCAGTCATGTCTAGGAATTACATGCTAAGCATAAATACCCATTTTATTGTGTGGTACATCCAAGTAGGTGATAAAAATATGTTGAAATGTATTATTGAATATTTATGACAGTTATTAATCTTTAGAGACCTTTTGAATAATTCTGTTTTACATCTAATTAGCTTGTATTTTACAGAAGAGAATTCAGTAAACTCAAGGCTTAAATTTGGGACCAGAGGAGTATGAGCATGGATAGGGTGTGTGGTACCTTTTCTACATTCTGATTTGATAAACTATTGCAGTCTTCATAAGAGAATATATTATATATAAATCCATTTGAGTCATTAGTGCTTAATTATTCTAATAAGCCATTTCCTTTTCTATCATCAGCGGGGTAAATACAAGAAGGAAGAATACAAATAGAGCATGACAGTATTTGTCACTCATTTGGTATGTTCCTTTAAATGAAATTTCTGTGTTGTGTGCAGGGTAGAGATACTTCTTTGAAGATTTGTTAACAATACTTTCCTTTTCCCCAGCTGGATTCTGTCCTGCAGTAATATTAACAGCTGCAAGATGTTTCAGTGCAGAGTGTATTGAAGAATAAAAACAGAGACAGTATTGGGAAAGTTTCAGAATAAAGGTTCACAATGGAATAATTGCAATTTATTCCTACTGCGTTATCAAATTAATATCTACTTCTCTTTTTCTCTTCAAATGAATCTGCCCTTTTTAATCTCACAATGTGTGTTTGATTTCTGCATTAATACATTTAAATTCTAGACCCTTAATGTGCCTGTATATTGTTCAAACTGCTTGTATCAACTATGACTTCTGGATATATTTAGGAAGACTTTTAAAATTATGCATGGTGATGTAACAGGCAAAAGAATGGAAGTTAGTCATGAAGGTCAGACAAACATTTTAGAACTAAAGCTGCAGTTGTTGTGTCTTAGCATGCTGTAAGGGCCAAAAATATATTTTACATGGTAGCTGTGGAATTTGCTTTCTTTTTTAGCGGATCTGTTATGACAGGAAGATAGGATAGCCATACGCAAAGCAACTGCCCCGTGCTACTCACTCTGTGTACTGACACTGAAGAATTTTTGTTTCCTTTCAGATGCAGTTTCGACATCTGCTTACTCATCACCAGCCAAAAGTTTGGGAGACCCTGGAATAACTCCACTGTCTCCGTCACATATTGTGGTAAGAAATGCACTCTCCACATATACTGTATGTTGACATTACTTTCTCCTGCCCGTTCAGTGGGATGTAATTTCTTTAGAAACTTGTCATCTTCAGACATAGTGGTCCCTTTTATGGCATCCTTAGTCTTAAGTGAAATTTTGATCACGCTGGGGTCAGTGACGGAGCTCTCATTCATTTCTTTAGGGTCCTGGTTTTGCTTTTTTTTTGTCTCCTTGCCGAGGTGATGGATTTACTCCTGCGTATTTTTATATCAAGCATGGGGGCTTCTTGATCCTCACAGTTCCCAAGTTCTGCCCCTGATTTGTTTAGGCAGCCCCTGAAAAGTTTCATTCTGTTCAGGAAAAAAGAAGGATATATATGATACTCAACAGTAAAATCCAAATTCCCAGAGAAAAGAATCTCTTCCAACAGAGAGAGGGAGGCTCAAAATAGAACTGTTTCAGTTCCTCAAGGAAAATAGCCACTCCTGTAAGCTTTTAGAAGAAAGCAAATGTCCCATAAGGTAATGTGCTTTAATCTCTTGTACGTTGTGCTCGTTTTGTTGATAAACTCCCATTAAAACAAAGTCCCATCTGTTTTTAATACCATCTGCATCATCTGTGACACAGTGTGTGCACAGTGTATTTCTTGATACTGCAAAGGAACATGTTCAAAACACGTTGCTACTCTTGTTGGATTTCCTCCTTAGCCCTGTGAATCAAGTCAAGGGTTGTGCAACATCCCTCTTTAGGGTTTCCAGTGTTTTGTCTCATAAATTTTTGCTTTTATACCCTTCCTTCTATAGAACTTTTACGTCTGTAAATTTATGTCCTCTTTCAGGTAGATTTGCTCCCTAAAGTCTTTGAGAAGACATTTAAGTAACATACTGCCCTAGTTGAAAAGCTTTGTTAGGAG
The DNA here is from genome assembly GCF_000710305.1 of Buceros rhinoceros silvestris. Classification (NCBI taxonomy): domain Eukaryota; kingdom Metazoa; phylum Chordata; class Aves; order Bucerotiformes; family Bucerotidae; genus Buceros; species Buceros rhinoceros. Next base: position 13,239 of record NW_010399751.1, read on the forward strand.
ATTCCAAACAAGTCTTTCATTCTTTGAGACCAAACCTTATTACTCTTGTTTCTCCATTTTAAGTAGCAGGCCTATGGGATGAGCCTGGAAAATGTGGGGGTACAATAGGAAGGTGCTGGAAGTAGCAGGCATGGAGATCACGGAGATATGTGAGGAAGGTTCTCGTAGAGCGAGGACATTTGGCAGTTCTGTAAAAGATGATAACAAGTGCTTCAAAATGTTACTGAGAGTACAGGCTGAGCAGCAGTGGTGGAGGATTCAGACATGACCTGTACAGTAACAGTTTGACAGGTCTGTTCTGTGGTGACTTTGCCAAAATGATGTGGGTGCAGGCAGGTGTATTACCCTCCTTTGCCGTCTTCCTGCCTGCGGCACATAGCCCTTTCACCAGTGTTCCCACTTCTCCTCCTCCTCTCCCACTAAGCTGTTACTGCTTTAACCACCATCAGCATGCGACGAGCAGTTCCTCGCTGTTCATGACTTATTCCTCCTTTACACAGGGTTTGTGTTAGGCAGCAGTATGTTGGGGAGTGCTATAATTCTGTGTTTATGCACATTGTGCTTTATATCTTGTCATTACGATTCGGGCCATAACCCTTTCACCTCTTTACGTTAATGTTCCCACATTGCCCTTGACTGTGCTTCTCAGGGATTGCAGGGAAAAGGATTTGAATTCACTATAGGCAGCTGGACAGCTTTCCACATTCTAGCACAGGCAGCAGGAAAGAATGTATATAGTTCTTACAAAATGAGTGTTATGTAAATGCTTCATAAATAAATAATTATCATGGGATATAAAGCTTATTGCTGTATTTTGAGTTATTCTGTCTCCATGAGTTTTATATGGTAGTAGTACCTCATGTTCAAGGTTATGACTTAGTTAATTCCTAAATTCACCAAATAATTCCCAAACATACCAGATTGATGGCTATAAACATATTCTTCAGTAGATCAATTTAAGGGTAAAAAAATCCCCAACAAACCAACCTCAAAACCAAACCCAAACCTGGTGTTCAGCCATCTAGTTTTAATGATACGGGATAATAGCTATTCAAAAAACTGTGTATGAAGGGAACTCTTGATGCAGAAGGTTTTGTATAAAAGGCTCTAGCAAATACGTTGAGTTATATATTGAATTTCCATTTCCCTCGGAATGTGCAGCTTTCTGGTATCAACTTTCCTAACAAATGCAACCTTAGGGAAGTCCTTATTTCCACTGAAGAAATACGAATGTCTCAGAAAGCAGAAATACTGAAGGGTAAGGCAGGTTACAGTTATTCTAATCAGTGACTCAGTGCCTATTTTGCTTCTGCTATTTAACAGAAGGACTCTGATGCAGATGATGCTGTAGAACAGTTATATCTTGTTGTTGTGGCTATTGATTTTGGCACAACATCCAGTGGCTACGCCTACAGCTTCACCAAGGAGCCAGAATGTATTCATGTAATGAGGTAAGGGCTGCAATGCAGCATTTAGTTTTCGATCGTGGTAACATGGATTGTCTGCAGTAGCTATAGATATTCTCTACAGGAGCCTGAAGTGTCTAGATTTGTCTAGCGTTGCCACAGTGTACACCTTTCTCGCGTTACAGTTTTTTGTTGCATCTTATTGTAATTTGCTTTAATAATCAATATGAACACGTCCTCTATTACTTTGCAGAGTTTACAAGATGACATGAGTAAAAGCAGGGATCAGTGAGTATTTAGAATTGTTCAGAGAGCAGTGATAATTATTAAGTCAGGGTGCCCTTATTTTAGAGCTGGAGAGAAACTACAAATTTATTATGGGTCATGGCATTTCCCAGGAGCTGCCCATCCCCTGGAATCATGCTTGTGTGCAGTTATGTGTATAATGCTCAATTACTTGCACCCAGAAACTGGTGGTTCATTTGGCTGATTTAAGCTTTTTAGCATTAAATTGGAATCAAATGTCTGATAATGAACCAGTGAAGCTGGGATATAAGCAATCAAAAGGCATGAATGTGAAAATTAAGGTTTGATGTAAAATCTGCTCTGTATTGTATGTATGTGAAAGGCTTTAGATGCTGTTAATATAGGGTTAGTTGTTTTTATTTCTCGATTAAATCAACACACTATAAATCTGTGCATAGAAATCTAATGCAATGAAGAATTGCCCTACAAACCATTTTTATAGTGTTTTATAACCTATACAATTCTTATTAAAGTATCTTTAAAATGACTACAAGACCAAGACATAGATAATTTCAGATGTGAGGTGTGTACAAAAAGCTTTTCAAAAAGTTCTTCTAAACAAAGCTGCCGATATAGCAGTAGGTAGCGTACTGTTTGCAGCACTGTAATACTGAGAACAAAAGGGCAAAAAGACTGACTTGCTGTTGCCCGGTGTGATATACTGTAGTTTTTCTAAGCAAAGATGCCAGCTGAATGCAGCTCTCTAAATCTCAGCAGATAGTATTGATTGTGCAGTCAGCCTGCATAATTGGTGTGTATATGGTTGCAAAGTATTTCAGAGATCTAATGCAGCTGAGTGATTTGAAATACCGTCTAAAGGGAGGTAAAATGGAGGTAAATTTTGAAGTGGTATTATGCTGTCCTGTTGCAAAGATACCGACCATTTTCCATCTGGACAAGTAATGATTCAAGGCTTTTTATGCATCTCATCCATCTATTGTTCTCTGAAGAGCACAGGAAGTTGCATGAGGCTGGAAGTCAAAGGACAGGCCATGTGCCACTGTCTCAGACAGGTTACGGGACTGTCGAGTCAGAAACCATGCTTATCAATTCCTTTTCTCTTTTGACAGCAAATAATTAATCATTTTTTTTAAAAAAAAAAGCTGATTGAAATGAGGGAAGGCATCTCTGAAGCTGTGCCTGAGCAAGCCTAAGTCCTATATATTGTGGTGTTCCTATAATCTCTGTGGAGATGTCACTATGCGAAATCACTGCTATTTCTAGGGATGGCCTCTAAGTGCTCTGGACTCCAAATTTTACCTTAGGACCTGATTTTACCACTGGGCTTGCACTATGCTGCAGTAAACTACAGACTGGATTCTTCTTCCAGGGTACCAGGCTTCCTGCTGTAGGTCACTGGGACGTAGAAATCTAGGTGCTGTGTGGCCAGCTGAGAGTATATTCCAAGTCTTAACTGATATTTTACTATTTATGGTTTGAAACACCATATTTTTGTCCTTGTGCAGTAATGGTAGAACGGTTGTGATTTCAGACCTGTGTAGATATTGTATGAGATACTGATGTAAAGAGAAACAAAATAAATTAATTCATGTATTTCCAACTAGAAGGGAGGAACAGGGTTTTTTGGGGGGAAATGTATTCAAATTTCAAACAGGTATTTCAAACAATTGAAAATATTTTAATACTGAGAATTATTTTTATTTTAAAACAAATATTGCTGACAGGGAAGGATTTGGGGGAAGATATAGATGAAATGAATGTATGACATA
>NW_010399752.1:0-3266 GCF_000710305.1 Buceros rhinoceros silvestris
TATATATATATATATATGAAATGTTGACATCCTGCTTAGACATTATGACAAAGTCAGTTTATGGATTTGGGAAAAAATGGTCCACTGTGAATATCTAGCATTTAGGAGTCCTAGATTCCCATTGCATTATCTTTCTGAGGGGATGCAGAGTGGTCATGTGTACTGGTGTTATGTTTTTATTTTTTTGGTTTGTTTTTATTAGCAACACAAATAGCTAATTTATAAAGTATCAAAAATAAAGTTTACAGAGTAAAATGTGATCTGAATAAAATGGGAAAATCTAAGTGTAGCTAAAGAGTGGCTTTCAGAGCACTTAAATAACAACACTTTTTGGATGAAGACATTTCTGATATGGGCAAAACCAATTTGCATTATTTCTTATCTTCTTTGTTTACTACTAAGTGTAGTTATGATGAAACAAAAATCTCTCTTTCTGTTAATGTCTGTCATTCTAGCCCCGTTCCAACACACTAGAACGAAATGTTCTTCGGAAAATATTTGTGACTTCTATTTCAGTGCTTTGTTTTTAAACACATTGGTAAACTCCACAGTACAAAGAGATGCTTCATTATTACAAAAGCTGTCTGAGGTGGGAGGATTTCTCCACTGGCACTATGGTCTCTGCAGAGACAATGCTGGCAATCATTTTCATGTCCTACATCCTAAACACAAGCCTAGGATAGACTTCTTCAGGGGAATGAACTGTAAATATTTACAATACCTTCTTTGCACTTGCTGGATGATTACCCATCTCACTGAAGCTAATATCGTTCACTGTAGAGGGACATTCTTATGGCTCTGCATGATTTAAAATGATTGCACTGAAGTAATCTGAACATTTTTTTTAACAATTGCCGTACACAGCTGATTAGTAATTAAGAAATGAATGGATGAATAAATAAATAAGGGATGTATTCAATGCAGTTACTTGAAGATCAAAAATACACAGAAGAAGAAAAAAAAGCAGTTTTTACCATGCTTAGAGTTAGTCTGTTAATGAGTTCTGCTCAATTCTGCACAATTTTTTGATGTAAAAAACTGGAACAATGGAGGTGAACTATACTTCCAAAAAATCTGTACAGTAAATGTGAAAGATGGTAATGTGTGGAAGAGATGATGCTGCCTATAGCATTTGGGCAGCTCAACTGTGAGCTTATACGAAGTTATGCATAAAAAATAGTCATTATAAAACCAAATTGTTCTTACAGGTTTGCGTTAAACATGGTTCAGTTGTATAGTTTAATGACATCTACAAACAGTGGTTTTCAGAAAACTTAAATATTTAATTAATTGTAGTCATACTCATATCTATACCTAAGCCAGCAGAACTGCTTAGAAACCTGTAATGAGGTGATTTGTTTTTGTATTAAGGAGTGCTCTTCTGCTGACTTACAATATAGTAAGACACCACTGCAGCTTTTGAAGAGTCTGGGATATTTCCAGCTGTCATGTACTAAATTTGTTAATGTTTTACATAAGCAATAGAAATTTTAACTTGGATGAGCTATAGAATTGCATTAATGTACAGCATATATGAATTGCAACACTTCATACAAATTAATTATTTCTTAGAATAAGTTTGATTTTGCACTGTATAAGACAAAACTAGTCTCACATTGGTATACATAGGATGTCAGAATAGACATTTTCAAGAAACACCAGGCAACCTGTCTGAGAGACACCTGAAGTAGAAAAAAATTATTTGGTTTAGAAGTGACAATGTTTTAACATTGTCTTCGCAAAGTACCCTTTGAGGGGTTTTTGTCAGGAATTGTGAAGCAGTTTAAGCCCCGAGGTGTTTTACATGTTCTCAGTTTCAGGTAAGGGAATCTGTGGGCTTGCAAAGCCAGTTGTCAGAAAGACCATTAGGAGGTTACTTTTCTTGTGGTTCCTGGGAACCAGGAAGGCAGAGATTTTATGGAGGTCATGTGGTTGTTTCTCAGTTGAAAAAAAAAATAGCTGAAGCATGGCTCGCCATCTCTACTCTCTGATTTTTTGTATTCTGGAGTGAGAGTAAGCATTGCAATGATTGTGAAGTGGGAATAAGTTTAACTAAATGCTGGAAAGAGTTAAAAAGCATCGTTTAGGCATGGTCTGTTAGCTTGTTATGTGAATAAAAAATTCCATCATGTCAACAAATATATTTTTATAACTTTTTGCCTTATGTTGAGAAACAGGAAGAATCTGATAGTAGAAATCCCTCAAATACTCTTTTTATTGGATGTTTTCTTGAGTCCAGGAGCATCAACATAGTAAAGTTCTGTTACTGAAGTGAACAAAGACAACCCTGCCTTACCTGAAACAGGTCCAACAAGCATGCAAAGTGCATAATACGGAGAACTCCGTGTCTCCTCTTTATCAGATTTAACATAATGATCAGTAGGAGAGGGGGTAATGGCAACACTTCCCTGCATGACCCAACAGGCATGTCACCCCAGCAACCCCCCCACCTTCCCAGGTGCACTTGCACAACATGTGTGAGGTCCTCCAGTGAAAATGATGAATAATGAGAATGATGATTCATCCAACCACTCAGAAGAGTTGCTGGGGTTAAAACTGGCCCAAGCCCAGCATCAAAACCACTTCTGCAAAGAAAAAGTGATGAGTTATTGTCATAGGTGACTCCCTTCTAAAGGGAACAGAAGGCCCGATATGCAGACCTGACCCACTTCTTAGGGAAGTCTGCTGCCTCCCATGGGCCCAGGTGAAGCATGTGGCAAGAAAGCTTTCTGCCCTGGTACAGCCCTTAGACTACTATCCATTACCAACTTTTCAGGGGGTAGAGATGAACTTGCAACAAGAGGCCTGAGGGAGATCAAGGGAGACTTTAGGGCTCTGGGATGATTGGTCAAGGGATCAGGAGCACAAGTGGTGTTCTCCTCCATCCCTCTAGTTGCAGGGAATGGTGAGGGAAGATGCAGGAAGACCTACCAGATCAATACCTGTCTCTGTCCCTGATGTCACTTGTAACACTTTTTTGGTGATGGGTGTGCCTGTATGAAACCATGCCTGCTGACAACAGGGTGCACCTGTCTCAAAGTGGGAAGAGGATCCTTGCATAGGAGCTGATGGGGCTATAGAAAGAGTTTTAAATTAGATTTGATGGAGGAAAGGGATAAAAACAGGATCACTGGACATAGGCCTGCACATCAGCATTTGTAGGACAGTGTGCTAGGAAGCATCTCTGGTGTGCCATACCTGTGGATGTAGGGGATGAAGTGCCAAGCAATAATACAGACACAAGGGATACTGGTGTGCTAGGAATC
>NW_010399753.1:0-3018 GCF_000710305.1 Buceros rhinoceros silvestris
GTTAGGGCCGCTCCGCCAGTGTGACACCCCTCTCCCTGCCACCTCTCGGGTGCTCTCTGCCCGGCGAGGTTACCTTGATCAGCCCCGGGGCGGCCGGGAGAGATGCCCCGCTTGGGAAAGGTTTCGTCCCGGAGAAAGAACGGGTCGCCCTCCTCCTCCTCCTTCTCTGAACTTATTTATTCCCCCTTCGCTCCTTCGCACTCCCCGCACCGCGCGGTGCGGAAAACAAAGCGGAGGGCAGCTGCATTATGCAAAGCTGGGGCACGCCGGGCTCTCGCAGACGGGACAGGGGAGAGAGTCTCCGGTTCCAGCCTTGTCCGTATTTTCGCGATTACCTTTGGGTCCGGGGATGATTTTAGGGCTGAGTTCTTCTCCTCCCATTGGCTGGGGCTGCAGAATAATTATGATCACATCCTAATACTCTTGGCTGGTGCTTACTGTTTATTGGTAGTTAAGGATCTATTATCTATTCATCAGCCTCCCATTTTTGCCAATTACATTCTTCTAAAGTGAAGTACCAGCAGGTATTTTGCACATTTACAATTAATGATAAAAAAATCTGGCGTACTTTAAATCTATTACGCCGCTGTGTAATTTATCTTAAAGATGCGGAATTGCTAATGTAAATTAATGTTTCTGTTGAACCAAGGCATGGGGGGAGTCTTAAAACCAGCCTGGCGTTTCTTTCCTTAGTTCCCGGACTTTGTTTTCTATTTTCTTTCCACTTTACACACAAAGAATCCGTTACTCCGCTGCATTAAAATACGCTTAAAAATCGCTGTCTAAACGGTCCTCGCTTCTTTTCAGCAAAGGGCGAGCTGAACTCTCTTCGCCTTCCCCGCTCTCTCCTAAAAGCGCCTGTTCGCAACTAGCCGATGTTTTTAACACAACACCCAAACGGCGGAGTACATATAAGTGAGGCAGGAGTGTTGGGCACGCAAGGATGCGGGCGTTTGCGAGCCTTTGTTTCGGGACGTGTTTTCCTTCGTGTACCCCGCGCTGTGAGCACTTTGTGGGGGGAGAAGTTCACTTTCCGTCTGAAATGTAAATCTGTTCTCCAGGCGTGGGGCGGCTGTCCGTACAGACATCCAGCTCCACACGTGCATACGATTGCAGAGACAAAGTGAGCGAGAGGTTTGTGTGGCGTGACTCGAGTCTTCTGACAGATTTCGCAGCGAGGTGCCCTTCTGCCAGGTCTCACACGTTTAGGAAAACCTCTCCTGCCCGAAGATCCCAACAGACACGGGCGCAGGGCTCCGGCCCCGCTGTGCTGAGTTTGCTGCGGAGGGGAGAGAGACATTTGCCTCCTGTCCCACTCGTGTCCCTCGTGAATGGCTGCTATTTTAACGTTTTAAGTCCCCTTGCCCCCTTTCCGTGCACCTTTTCCCCCCTCAACCGGCGGTAACGCTCTTCTCGCAGAGATTTGGGATTGTTGACCTAAGCGAGTCTCAGAAAGTGCCCTAAATACGACGGGTATTTGATGTGCTGATTTCGACTGGGGTCCTGAGAACCGAAAAGAAAAAAAAAAAAAGAAGAGAAAGTTCTCCGTCTCCTAGGAAGAGCCGTGTTCTGCGTATTTGCACTTCTCCGAGACTGCAGTACGAATCTGAACTGGGAAAACTTCAATTCCTCCTCTCTTCACGGCCCCCCCCGCCCTCCCCCGACATCCCGACATAATCACAGAGCTCCTTTGAAAACTGCATCAAGTAATTTAGCAGTTGGGGAGGGAGGAAATACATCCGTGTGAAAAAGCCGTCACACACGCAGAGCCCTCCAAAACCCTCCAAAACGCTCGATAAATTTCCCTTGACCCTTTTTACGGCCGAGGAAATATCCTCTCGCCTAAAATCCCTTCCTGAAGGGGGGTCCCATTGCTCTGGAGCTCAGCGGAGGAGGCTGTAGCTGCAGCGGGAAGCTCTCCTCTGTCAAGTCCGATTTCGCCTGGGAAAGCGGGCGAGCTCGGCCGCAGCAGCCCCGCGCTGCACCGAGCCCTGCTCGCTCTCTGTGTTACGTGCACACAGATACATATGTGTGTATATGTGTGTGTGTGTATATATACATGAAGGGAAACCGCAAGTAGAGCCTTGGGGAGCACCAGCTCTTTCTGGCAGAGAAAACAGGCCGGGGACAGGCAAAACAAAACCCAAGGGGACTCTGGATGGGATTTCCCAGGATTTTCCGCTTCCCCCTAAATTTCTGTATCGCTTTCCCACTCGTCGCCGTGGCCGTTTCTCATGGGCGCCTCCCGCGCAGCCCACGGCCCGTGCGGATCCGGTGCTCGGCGCTGTCCTGGCCGGGGCCGATGCTCTCCAGCCTGGACTGCCCCGGGAGCATCTCCCGAAGCTCCTCTCTTGAACTTTTCCTTCCCAGCGTCTTGACAGGCTGCTCTCGCTGTCCTCTTGGCGTCTACAAGGAGAAAATCTGGCAGGGGCTCCCTTCCCAGCAATCCCCGACCTGCTCCAAGCGCACTTAGAGGCAGCCTCTCTCAGAGGGAGGGGTGCGCTACATTCGCAGTCAAATTACATGGCTGGCCTCGAAGGCACTAGCTTCGGATTTCCAAACTAATACTCATCTTTTAAAAGCCGAGCCAAGAAGAAAATGCGAGGAAGGCCTCAGATGCGGGAGACCACGGGGTAAGACGGTTGCTAACGGGCTGATCCAGGCTGAACTTTCTCGGGTGGGGGGATGGCGGTGAGGGAAGTTTCAGCCTCCCTTCAACTTTCTTTTCTAGGCGCGATCCGTCCGCCCCTTCTCTCTCCGGTCCCAGGGATCCGTGCTCACAGGCTGGGGAGAGGTGGCCCAGGTCGTGTCTGGAAGGGGGTCTGCGTGAATTAAAGGAGCGGGTGAAATGCGTAATTTAATTCGTTTCTAGACATTCTAAGTCCCAGTCAGTATGCCTAAGCGTGCGGCGAGCCCTTCACAAAAGCGCAATACGTGGCAGGAGAGACAGGATGCCGGACGGCGAAGCGCAGCCCTGCGGGGAGTAGCCGAGCCGGGTCGGGCTACCCTGAGCTGAGC
>NW_010399753.1:3191-3420 GCF_000710305.1 Buceros rhinoceros silvestris
CCTCCGGGAAAGCCCGGGGTCCTAACCCACCGGGGCACCCCAGGGGCCTCCGCCGACCAGGTGGATTTCGTCCGAGGGGGTGTCAGTGCCGGCTCCGGCGCTCCCCGATCACCCTGTGCCCCCCTTGAACAGGGCCTCTTTCTCCACGCATCCACGGTTCCCCAGTGGGGCTGACACATCGGGTTGCTTTCCACGGACCTCCCCATCGAAGAGACCAGCCTTGAAAGCC
>NW_010399754.1:0-6906 GCF_000710305.1 Buceros rhinoceros silvestris
CAAACCGCGCGGCTCCACCACCCCTCAGCTAACGGGGCCTCGGCTGCGGACATCCCTTGTAAACAGCCCATGGGCAGCACCTGCATTTAGCATCCTATTGAAAATGGGAAAATCCCAGAAAATGTCAGGAGCAGCTGGGCTGGGAAAGGCTGCTCACTGCTGCGCTTTCAGGGAGGGCATGAAGGCTTCAGGTGGGCCATCACCTCCCTTTCATTTCTCCTCTTTTTCAACCCATCCCTTTCCCTGACTGGAAGCTTCTGTGAAATAAAGTGACTAAGACTTGGTGTCTTCAAGCTAATTCTGATGAATTTGTTCTATTTATTTGTTAGGTTTATGTCACGTTCTCTGGAATTATGTGTTTGTATTATAAGGAATAGCACTTCCTGTGGCAAAGGGCATAAAACATTCACTGACAGAAAGACCCTTTGCTATAGCGGTGCCACACTGAAAAAAACTTGGTGACTTGGACTGGAGCACTGACCTGACAGCTACCTCCCGTGTCCCCCTCATGAAAAAAAGCCCCATCTTTGACCAGATCAGCTCCCAGATCTGTGACAACTGCTAGTGCCAGCACAGGGAAAGGAGAGGAGTGAGTCAGCTTAGAGGAGTCATGAACATTTCCAGCGTTAGCCAGTGGGCACTGGCTTCCCTTTATGGAAGAGATTTCAGGGAAATCTGCTTTGGGACAAAAATAAAACCCTTTGATTTCATTGATGATCAATTCGAGGAAGAGAAAGACCTGGCTCCTCCTTGAAGGGAGGGCGAAAGGCTGAATGATCCTTCTTCACGTAGGTAACGGGAAGAAAGAGTCCCTTAGGGATCCTGGGAGAGCTGATAGGAGCCTCTTCAGTGTGAAGCACAGACTGGGCTTGACGTGATGGGAGCCGCCAGGTGGTGGGTACCAAGCATGGTGCTTCACCATGGGTGGGACAAGGAAACCACCACACGCACGTTTTGCTAACAGCTCTTGGATTGAGGAGCACACAGTGCATCCACTATTGCGGCCAAGTCGATGGAATTCGAGACTTCCTCTCTGTTCAGGTACTTGCACCAGATGCGTTGCAGTCAGGAACAACACTTGGGCAACGTCCATGGCCCAGGCCAAGGCATAAAGAAAGCATATTGCTTTCAGGTTTCCTTTCAAACCACGCTGACTCATTTTTTAAATGTTACTCTGAAAATTGCAAACAGACTTGCACTCCTTGGCCGAGGTATTTTGCCTGGTTCGCAGTCAGTCAGCACCAACTGTTAAAGTCATCAATCCTCAAAAATTCGACACGTGCCAAATAGTTGGAGAAAGAGTAGAAGCGGACTTCGTCGCTTAGCAGATGTGGATTTCTGCTTTCAGAGAGGAGCAGGAGGGGCTGTCCAGCAGCAGAGCGTCGCGGTGAAGTTGGTTGGGCTCTGTGCACCCGCTGGACGAAGCCTGTGCAGGAGCAGCCAGGTCAAGGTTGTCGGGACTTTTCTTTCATTGGCTCTGCAGAGGGAATCTTGGATTGCGCCCTGCTCGGAGAGCAACCTCCTGAATTCAGCGGGAGTTTCACCGTGGGGTGGTTATTACAGCAGTTTCACGTGTCCCTATCTGTTCGTTCAGCTAAGTGGATGAAACTCTGACCCGGTATTTGAGATATTTTTTATCATTATTTCCTGCCTTGACAATGGATAACGATGTTTACTATTGCTTCGTAAACACAACGCTGGTTACTAGTGAGATGAGTAAAAGGGAGAGGTTTAGCTGGAGGAGCCAGGGAGCGGGAGGTGGTGCTGTTATGACCTAAGTCCATCAGATTTCAGAATCAAACGTCAGAATGGCAGGCTGTTCTCCAGTGGTCACGTTGGGAAGTTGCTGCTGATCTGAGAGAGCCTTATTTCTCTGAACTCCAGGGACCGCAGCAACGCCGATCTGCTTACGTGGGATTTGAGCTGAGCGGGGTGTTTGTGCTTGTTTGGTGAAGGAAAGCTCTTAGAGATGCTGGACTGGGCCGAGTTCCATAGCAAATGGAGTTGACTCGGAGTGGAGATGTTAACTGATTTCTGTGTGTTGTGAGTTTGTGGTGTTAACCACGTATGAATCAGAGTAAAGGGAAAAGCGTTGATTTCATAACTCCGAGGAGTCTAGCTAAAGGGGAAATCGAGGCGTAAGATACGGCATAGATACAAGAAGCTTTAAAACTCTCGGAATTCTCTGAGCAGTCCACATTGATACCAAACTTGTTCTTCCCGAGTCTGAAAAACTCTTGATGAGCCTAAAAACCTGAAACTTCCAAAGAAAAAAAGAAAACCATGACCCTTCTGGCAGTGTGGGGTTAGGACAAGCTGCGCTGGTGAAGCTGGGAGAAGGTTTACAGCCATAACCTTTGCTGGTACCAGTACCCAAACGATTTGACCATACCTCAGCTTGTGGACAGTAACGGCGGAGAATCTCATGACATTCCCTTCAGAGGCAGAGTGGTTTGCTCCTTTGAAAGTCAGAAATCTTCCAGATTTGCAGAGTCTGGAAACTGGTTCATGCTTTTGTAGATTAATTAGTGTCTGGAAAACAGGAAATCAAATTTCAGGTTGTTCTTTAAGGACCTGCTCATGCATTCTGTCCACATATGATCACATGTTCCGCAGTGGGGGTGATTCCTGGTTGCTGATGCTTTTTTCCTTGCGTTCTTCAGGTTTTCGCACATTCTGAGAGAGAGAACAGAAACCTCATGTTCCAGAGCAACCAGTATCGTGTGGTCACTGCTGAGGTACCAAAGTCTGTATTTCATGAATCGAGACTGGGAAACGACCCAGCTTAAAAATTCCCCCTGAACAAAGTTGGTTTTAAGTGGCACATTTCTCCAGTCCTGTCCCCCCACCCTGTGGTCAGTAAACAGCGTGCCACCCCAGGAGGGGTCAGGGGGCTCAGCGGGCTGAATAACAACTTACTTCAGTGGTGCTGCCAGCGTGGCATGGCTGAAAACACTCATCAAAACACGGCCTCGCCGTCTGCTGTGCTACAGGGTGCCTCGGCGCCAGAGCAGGGTCCGGATCCTGTTTCAAGGGCATCACAGAACATAGTCCTCTTTTCTAGCAAGACAAGAGAGAAAAACATACCTGACGATGAACATCCAGCGCCTTTCGATGTCAAATATCTGCCTCTTACAGACGTACTTTTCACTTACAGAAGTGCTTTTCCAACACAGGCAGAATTATGCAACAAACACTCCATACCGATCTCCATCCTTTACAGGAAGGATTCTGAAACGTGTCCAGCAAGACTTGGGATGGTTTCAGCGTCCCTATGATGTGTGTCCCAGGACACAGGAGTATGAGGCAATGCAGCGGTTCGGTAAATAGTCCCAGCACGACAGCTAGATAGCAAACAATGGGGAAGGAATCATCTGAGACGCACGTTGCTAGCCCTGAATCGCATTCCAGCGCTTCGGCTGTAAATCACGGTGTGCTTGTGAAACGCTTCTTTCCAGTAACTCCGTTGGGTTTCAGTGAGGATTATTGGTCTATGGAGGCAGGCTGACTCCAGCAGGCAGGGCGTTTTACACCGGGAAGGCGTAAACGAGAGGGAAGGGAGAGGAGGAGAGGGCAGAGGAGGAGAGGGGCAGAGGAGAGGTGCCTGTCAATAGTATTAGTCTGTGCTTTTATTTTATTCAATGCATGAATAGGAGCTGATTGTTTATATTCCTTAGGAATAAAAAAACGTTGCCTCTGAAAATCCCAGTGTGTCCTAGGCTAAGCACTGGCCATAGGGTAGACTGCAACAGAGGGCAAGGCGGATCTTTGGTCTCTCTCTGGCCTGAATGATGGATTGTGAAATCATCCATATGGAAAAAAAAGATCTTTTCTGTTTCTCGCCCAGCTCTGTAGTCAGCAGGATTTCTGAATGAATATTGAGATAATTTCTTGGGGAGTGTTTAAATAAGTGCCTTAGTCTCTGGAAATCCTTTTTGAAAGAGATTGTAAGGATCCCCCTTATTTTAACTTCAGAAAAATATTTAATATATAGCACGCTCCATGAAAGAAACACTGAGTGGAAAGCAAGGAAGGTCCTGTCCTAAGCAGAAAGTCATGGTGCAGTGGAGAGAAATTAGAAAGTAACTACATCTAAGTTAAAACACCAGAATCGCTCCTGTGGAGGATCTCCGGGAAGTGGAGTGATCCCAGGATTGTGCAGCTTTAGCCTTGACATTGTGCTGGAAAATCCCAGAACTCTAAATGGTGAAGGAAGGTCACTTTGCCTGCAAAACCATTTCAGAATTGAAGGTATTAGGTTTAGTTTATTCACACCGCTGGTTTGGTCAGTTCATCTCCATCCCAGCTCAGAAAAACTCGATGATTTAATAAATTATGGACAGATATTCCAAGTCTTCTCTTCCATAAGCTTTAACAAACCCAACCTGACTGCCACAGTTGTGAAGTAAGTAAAAAAGAAAAGCTTCTCCTTCCACCCTCTGCCTCCACCCCTCCATCCCTGGGCAGAGCCACGTTGCAGATGCTGAACAGACTGAAATGATATAGAGAGCTGCATCTTCTTCATGGTTCCCCCCTTTTTGTTATGGAAAGGCACAACGGGAAGCCAAGGATTGACCAATGGCTGTGTCTTGATCTTCAGTGGAAAGCCCACCTCCTTCTCCAGAGGTATCTCCACAGAGAGGCCCTCCAGGGTGTGTATATATATATATATACACACACTCTCAAATATATATATATAACATTTCATGCGTTGTGGTTCTCTTTTCCTTTTCCTTTTCCTTTTCCTTTTCCTTTTCCTTTTCCTTTTCCTTTTCCTTTTCCTTTTCCTTTTCCTTTTCCTTTTCCTTTTCCTTTTCCTTTTCCTTTTCCTTTTCCTTTTCCTTTTCCTTTTCCTTTTCCTTTTCCTTTTCCTTTTCCTTTTCCTTTTCCTTTTCCTTTTCCTTTTCCTTTTCCTTTTCCTTTTCCTTTTCCTTTTCCTTTTCCTTTTCCTTTTCCTTTTCCTTTCCCTTTTCCTTTTCCTTTCCCTTTCCCTTTTCCTTTCCCTTTCCCTTTCCCTTTCTTTTTTTTTCATTTTCTTTTCCTTTTCCTTTTCCTTTTCCTTTTCCTTTTTCTTTTTCTTTTTCTTTTTCTTTTTCTTTTTCTTTTTCTTTTTCTTTTCCTTTATCTTTTCCTTTTTCTCTTTTTCTTCTTTTTCCTTTTTCTTTTTCTTCTTTTTTCTTGTTTTTTCTTCTTCTTCTTCTTCTTCTTCTTCTTCTTCTTCTTCTTCTTCTTCAAAATCACCTGGGGTTTCATTATTTTGGATGAACTCATATTTCAATTTCTTCCTGTGCTCATGCACACAAAGCACTCCTTTGCAGACAAGCCCAGCTCCAGATGAGGTGTTACTAACCCTTAAGAGCTCTGTTTAGGTTTTGTGGTTTGGTTTTTTTCTTAAACATTGGGTTTATGCCACCGACTCTGGCTGAAGATATTTTACTCTGTCCAAGTCTTCAATAAGTGGCTCCTATTTCCTGATGCTCTGGTTTAGATCTGGCAAGTCATCATGGTTACCTGTTAAACTGGCATTAAAAACAGCCAGTGTGATGTTACTCACAGCTGAAGGCAGCCTTGGAATATAGTGAAAGAATTTCTGCTTTATTATTTCACCACAGAAAACTCACTAACAGTTTTAGGGAGGAGAAAACTGTTCGTAAATTTGGGTAAAAAACAGTCATGGCAAGAAAGGAAATATGTGGAAGGAGCTCAAGTATTTGTTTCAACTCTTTGAAAATGAAACCATTTGATATTTTTTTCAGGCATTTTGGAAAATAGCCAGATTTCATAATGATTTTTTTTGTATTAACCTGAAATGAAAATTAAGTATTTTAAATCAAACAAAATAAAAACCTTGACCCCAAATCAGTCTGTTTCACTAAAAAATCACTTTCTATCCTGAAGTAACAGACAGCTTTGTTCCTTTCATCGCTGCTTCTTTGTGTTTGGCCAGTAGAAAGAAAATTCATGGGGTTTATTTCTGCACTTGGATCTCCGCACAAATATGTCCCAGCAATTACCTTTCCAGCAGGGGTGTGCCGGCACTAATGGTCTTGTGTCAAAGCGTAGACTGTTCAACATGCAGAAAAGTTTCGGTCAGATCCCCCAGACCCCGGCGTTGGGGGAAAGACGATTCGCTCAGCTCTACAGCTTTATCGCCCGGCTCTAAATGGGGGATATTGATATTTTTTCTCCTTGATGCGGCTGTTGGGAGGACAGAGCAGACGGTTTCTGGAATGACAGCCAGCAGTCCTTGTGCCCGCATTGCCAGCTCGGCAGCTCTTAAAATCTGCTGAAGTTGGGCTGGGATTCCTGGAGGACGCCTGGGGCTGCTCTGCAAACAAGCGAGTATCAAGCCCGACAGGAATTCCACCCGTATAGAAGCACATCGATGACAGAAGTGATGAAAGCCTGAGCCACAAAGAAGAAACCAAAAATCAGCCAAATTTTCATGGAGGTTCTGGCAATGCAAGAACAATCTGGCAACCTGGATCCTGGCAATCAAGGACAACCTTTGATTTTTATTTTTTTCCCCCCGCAGACTGAATTTTTATACTTAAAGGTACTGAATTAGGGACTGAAGGTTCGTCTTGCTTTTGGCCTGGACGCAGATGACAGTGTTGTCACTAGAACCAGCTGCACTGGGCTTCTGAAAGGGCAAAGTTGGTCCAAAATTTTATACTTGCGTCTAAACAACTTCAAGTGCAGAAATTCTGATGCCAATAAGGCACTTTCTGGAGTACATTTGAAGACTCCTTACACTGAAAGAAATCAATCTGTCTGACTTAATTCTTCGTTACACCATCACAGAACCACAGAATCATTTGGGTTGGAAGAGACCTTTGATCTCCTCGAGTCCCCCCGTTCCCCAGCACTGGCAGGCCCCCCCCGCCCCCCGTCCCTCAGCAGCAC
>NW_010399754.1:7215-15524 GCF_000710305.1 Buceros rhinoceros silvestris
CTCCACACGGCTGGGAAACCCCTCCAGGGATGGGGACTCCACCACTGCCCTGGGCAGCCTGCGACACGCCTGCACAACCCCAGCGGGACAGAAACGGCTCCTCAGGGACAACCTCAGCCTCCCCTGGGGCAACTGGAGGCCAGTTCCTCTCATGCTGTTGCTTGTTTTGGGGGAGAACAGACCAACCCCCACTCGCTGCACCCTCCTGTCAGGGAGTTGTTGAGAGCCAGAAGGTCTCAGCTCAGATTAGAACTGCAAGAATTCCCTTTGTACCTTTTCATCTTCAAGTGACATCAAATTCTAATTTTCCATTTATATTCCCGTTCTGATATTTTTTCTGCAGCGCCTGGAGTGGTATTTACTAATATTTACTGATGGTTCTTTCTTAGCAAGACAAATATCAAGTGAATACCAATCAATTATGTTGTAAACAACAGGGAAACGCAGCAGCGGCTGTAATGACTAAGAACACTGAACGGCAATTAGCCGGGCTATTTTTATCCGGTTTTGACACCTTGTATATGATGCTGGTTTTAAAGAACTGTAGTTCAGAGATGTGTTTGTACAATGGAGTTAATCTCTCCTGAACTGTTATTTTGGAGAGAAGTCTTCCAATGGCCTAAAACTGGGAGCTGGCAGAGTAAGAGAAGCACAGTCGGAGCATGAAAATGAAGGACAAATAAATACTATAAAAATAAAATTTGATCAGTCATCATCTGCCAAGAATGTGACCAAAGCAAAAGGGCAATTTCATAAATGCATAAAGAGGAGGAGGTTGAGACTACAATGATGTAAAAAGGATTAATGGAAAGATGTTGCTATGGGGTAGGACAGTCCATTTTCTTTTATAATGAGAAAGGTGACAAAGAAAATATATCCTTAAAAAAGACAGCAAGGAGAATAAAACCTCCATAAAAACAAGTGTACATCAAAATAATGTGGGACAGGCTGTGCAGAGAGGTGGTGGAGTCTTCTGCTCTGGAGGGATCCCAACCCCGCCTGGACGCCAGCCTGGGCACCCTGCTCTAGTAGGGGGCTGGGCTGGGTGATCCCAGGAGGTCCCCTCCAACCCCCACCAGTCTGGGGCTCTGTGGTAATCTGGGAAGGAGAGAGTGGCTCACAGCTGCGGGAAATCGATAAAACACAGAGTGATTGGAAGTAGAAAGTGTGATGTTATCCACAGCAAATAACTTGCCTGGTAGTATCACATTTTGCAGGTCTAGACAGCTAGCAGGACCCTCCTTTGAAGAAGATGCTGATGGTGATTGTCTGTGACTTCCCAGAGGAAGGACTCCCAGTGTTGCCATTTCGGAAGCAGCAGGGATAACCCCCACCATTATAACACCATTTCCAGCCAGCTTGCGCAGCTGGGCATTTCCAGGATTGTGTCGCAATGCCAGGAGTGTTACTTAGCCCCACGCTGAATGCTGTCATCGTGGTATTGCATGTGGGGCAATGATCAGAGACACCAGCTTGTTCCTCTTGAGCTCCCAGGATGCGAACTGTGGCCACGCATACCACAGAACTGTAGAATCACAGAGGGGGTTGGGTTGGAAGGGACCTTAAAGATCTAGTTCCAACCCCCCTGCCATGGTCTGTATCAAAACCACAGCCTAACTCTTCCTAGAAGGCTAGAAAATGGGTGGCAGAGGTCTAGTACATCAATCCAAACGAAATAAAATAAAACATGAAAAAAGCTGGTAAAATATTGAGTCACCATGGCATTAGGACCAGACTGAAAATTGCATTCCTCAGAAGCTAGAGCAGACAGCAGGAGGGAGGAAGGCGTGGTGGGTAGGAAATGAGTGGTGCACACATCAAGGGACATCTTAAGCAATGAGACTGATCCCCTGAGGATGTTATCACCGTATTCATCTCTTTGGGTTTCAGAAGGGAATTTAGCAAAAGCAGATGAATGCGTATGGTTAGCTTTTACAGGACGGAGGTACTGCCCTTGAGCGAACAGGGCGACAGCACGACCGAGGACGGAGTCTGCCGCTCCCACGCCGATGTCTAGCATGGCTTACCGAAGGACTTCCATGGAGGAGCTCTGTGTTCGACTACAGGCTCTGACAGCCCTCATCAGAGGAGCTGTGAGGTAATAATAAAGCACATGAAAAGCAATAGAGGAGTTGAGAGGAGGAGTAAGAACTCACAGAAACACGGACTGGGTTGGGTTGGAAGGGACCTTAGCGATCATCTAGTTCCAACCCTCTGCAAGATTTTTGCAATTATTTGTGCAGACTCAAGGGATTTTTTTCCCTTCTGCAAATTCGCTACCTGCCTATGCACATCTTGGGGTATGAAAATAATTTCCAATCTCTAAGATATTATGAGATGGATGAATGAATGGGATTTACAGTAAAACAGGTGAAAGAGAGTGGTCAGATATTCAGCATCGCTGTGTTCTGAATGCCTGTTGGAGGCTCGTTTCATGGAAGGGCTCTTAATTCACACACTTAAATCAGATGTTTAGAGTTAGATAGCGTGAGTACTTCTGCTACATGAAATAATTATAAGAGGTTAAAACCAGCAGTTATGAACCCTAAGTTACTTTAATTATAAAAAAAATCCTTATAAAGAAGAAATAATTCAAACAGAAAGCAAAGTGTTTACTTTGCAGGCAATACTCTGCTAATTTTGCAACACCTTATGCAATATTTCACCGAATGTGAGTAATATGAATTATTACCGTGCTCTTTAATTTCACTCTTAGTTCATTCTGTCTGCTCAGTGTATTTTAACTGTTGCCAGGACAGGGATCGTTCTCAGGGTGCCACAAAACTGAGTACCCACAGAATTAGTGTAGACACAGAAACCATCAGAGAGCAAAAACATTTTTTCCCTTCCTCAGAAATAATTATTTGCTGCAGCTTATTAACCGTCCTTTGTGGGAATAAATAATTATTTCTGCCGTTTCACACAAGGGAGGAGGATTTTGTAAAATCACCCATTTTTTTAAAACACATAAGCTCACAGGAATGTTCATTTCCCCAACCCGCTCAAACACAACGTCCTTCCTGCAGGAACTGCCTCCACGTGGCTGAATGCTCACCACGGACTTGCCTCCAGTCCTGCTGTCACCATGTTCAAACTGTTAACACACGTCGGTTTTAAGGAGTGTTGTGCTGTCAGTACTAGATGTTTCATAGAAGTTTGCCGGACATTAATATTTTTATGGACCTGTTTACTAAAACCAAGCTCATCATCATGTAAACCTCTGATTATTAGGACTTTAATGTGCGTATTACTTGAAATATCCTTAAAATGGTCACGCCTGAGCACGTCGTGGTGCTCGCCACAGCACAAAGGTTTAGTCGATTGGATAAACCAGCATTTTGGTATCCGCTGAACTCGGGTTCCCTGTTTTCATCTGCTTGAGGATATTGGAACCTACGTAGCTTGGCCACAAAGGGCACGTGTCAGTCAGCATCCCAAAGATACTTGGGGGTAAATCTCAGCGTTTTGCTTTAAAGCTGCTCCACCTTGGCTAGAAAATGAACTACTCCTTGTGTCCAAGAGCAAGGGGAGCGCGTCCTTCTAGAAGGCTGGAAGAACAAGTCCTGCGTTGTGTTTTTTACTACCTTGGCCACTTGATCTCGAGTATTTGGTGACTAAACCTCAACTCTCCCAACTACCGTCCTAAGGCACTAAATTCTGTACCGCTGACTCTTTGCACACCTTCCTCTTGCAACTGAATAGCAATATTTTCCCCCACACCCCCAGAATCGTGGCAGTTTGCTTTGCAATGGCTGGAGCTGCCGGTTGTTTTTTCTTTCGGAGTTTCTTGGCAACCTCTGGAGCCTGTTTGTCTTGGCGGCCCCCTGCCATATCACCCACTCTTCAGTGTCGGGTTCTAAAACCTGTGTGCACAACATGTTGTGACTTCTTGATATATAAATATTTATGTACTTTTTAAAGTGTAAACATAGGAAAATATCCATGAGCCATTGTACATTTTATATCTGTATATATTTTCAACTTTGATAGGTTCAGCTATTTTATTTACCATGACTGTCACTATAGGATTTCAGCTGACAGATATTTCAACTTGGCAACTGTTCAGGTTTCTCGTAAGGGAATCCATTATACTCTCCTGACATCTGCTCTTAATAATCCCAAACGTTTTTAGTTCGTTCTACTTTCGCATGAAGTTTTGTGTTTGCTTTCTTTTGACTGCAGCACGCTCATGCAGGATGGTTAGTTCTTATCTCATCGATGCTGCTGATAAAAATGGGCATTGATTTCCATGTGAATTAGACCAGAAGACAAAGGCAAGTGAGTTTTAAAATATTTAGTTATGAGATGAAATGCTCTCGGAAAGAATAACTTAGCACCGTGACAATGAACAGTAAAATTACTGGCCAACTAAGTCCTTGCGTTATAATATCCTTCTAAAATTGCATCATCTGAAGCACATAGCAGGCAGAAAAAGTTAGGAAATTTCATTAGAAATTCCTCCCATCTTTCCTTTAAATAGGAATTCCTTTAAATCTGTGACCATTTCGAAAACCTGTTTGTAAATTCATCGGGGAGTTTCTCACTAGTCCAGAACTTAAATGGAAGAGTTTAATCAGCTCTTTTCCACAACAGCCCGTTTCTGTAGCACTTCCCAGCTCCCACTGGAACAGAAAGACAAGAGAGATCAGAAAAGGACCCAAATCTCATCCGTCTCCTTCTTTTGGATGCACTTTCACACTTCAAACATCTGCTTGTCAAAGGCAGTTCAAATGACAGAGGAATTCTAACCCTCCGACTTGTTCTGTGAGAAGGAAGTATCGCTAACAGCACACGTCAGACGGGGGGTTTGTATAAACCAAGACGCCGTCTGGCAAATACACGATGCGATTCCACACTCCCCGACCCTGCCGAGCCTTTTGTGGGAGCACCGTGTTTAGTTCTGGCGCGACACCGGGAGAAGGATACAGGCCACCTGGAAGGAGGGCAGCGGAGAGGAGCGAGAAGGAGCAGGAGCCCAGAAAACCCAACCTACGGGACAGATGAAAAGAGCGGCCGGGTGATTTGTAAGGAGGGACCTGACGCAAGATGCACTAGCAGCTGTCGCTTAACCTCCCGCTACAAAGAGGCAGGAAAGGACCCGTCACTGGTTTGCTGGAGCAAAAAGAACCAAGAGGCTAAAGCTGCAGCAGGGAAGGGTTCAGCTGACACAGGCTGTTCGGGGTAAGGCATTGATTTAAGCACCAGGAGGCCGTGGAATTGCCACCACGGCGGGTTCGTAAGAACAGGCGACACAAATATCTGCCAGGAGTAATTCCACTGTAATTACTTGCGCTCTTTGGCAGAAAGGCGGGATCTGATGGTTCTTAAGGTCTCAAGAGAGGTCCTGGAGTGTGGGACAATCCTTCAACTTGTACTTCGACAGCTCAGGTCATAAAAAAGAAAACTGAAGTTTAAAATAATATAAAAATTATTTAAAATGAGATAAAAATAAGATAGCACTGGAAGCAGCCTTCTTTCAAAGAACATCAAATCCAGCTCCTGCTCAAACGTCATCTCAAAATAAATTACACGTCCTGTCTGTTTGGCTGCTCTAAAACTTCTCTGGGCTTCTGGTTTAAAATGGTCTTCTGCTCTTCAGCTTCACTTTAACAGGGCAGGGGAGGGGAGAGGAGGGGAGGGACCCACAGTTTGAGAACTACCAAGTGAGGTGTTCACTTCAAACTCTAGTCAAAGCCACAGAGTAACTTCCAAACAGTATTTCTGAACGTATGTATGTACGACAAGAGTTAGGGAAAGTTGCCGCTCCTCCTCAGTTTACATAAGATTTGTCTGGGATATATTTTAATGTGGAAAACTTGGAAGAAAATTTAAGCCTGTCAGATGAATGTCTGGAGTGCCCACATACAGCTGTGGAATTCCTTCTTGTTGGTGAGAGGTTCTGCTGGGATTTGCAGATGAAAACTTTCCAGCTCATTTGGGAGGCAGATGTACAGGACCGAATGTGTGACTTTCCTGACAAGGCAAGTTGCACAGATTTATGCCCAGGCTGAATCTGGAGCATATGTCTAATGTTAATGCCCACAACAGCAACCATTGTTTCCTCAGCTATCGAAATCTTCACCATACCCGGTTACTCTTCGCTATAAACCACGTACCAAACCCTGTAGAGCTTTTGTTACTGTCCAACAAAGATGAAGTTTGATCATTTGAGGGATTATCCAGAGAATATTATAACAGATATCTGAATCCTGGCGTCAAGACCGGATGATCCCTTCCAGCCTCAGTGGCTCTATGATTCGTAAGCCACTGTGTTTCTTTGGACTTAATAACAAACAGCTTTGTTCCGTCAGGGAGGTACACGCTCATTCAAACGTTAAACCTTGTGTAAATCCAGAGATGCTGTCAGATACCGTCAGTATTAGAACTGATTGCTACTTCATGTCCTTTATTTATGAAGTCACTTTTTCTAACTAAGCCTTTCACCATTTACGGTTAACTTCAGTGAAAAAAAAATCCATTCATTATTGCATGAGTGTCTTCATGCGGGATTTCACCATGATGATCTACTACGTGTCATCTCCAAGCTGGCGTGTGCTCCTCACTTCTATGAGTTAACACTATTAACACATTTGTGTGACATTGTGGGATTGGCACCCGCCTACCACGGAGCAGAGCGATTCCTCGTGTTGTAGACATCTGGCTCTGGTGTAATTAAACTGTCAGCTCATGTTGCAACATCATCCTGAGGAATTTGCATGGAAAGGCAGACAGGGAAGGTGTCCAGGGCAGAGGAGGACATCTACATCAGGCTTCTTTCAGAAGGAGAAATCTCCATGTCAGTCTATGCGAGTCTCTTCATCCGTCTCAATCTTTTTAGATTAACAGTAAAGCATATTGCTGAATTTTCACTTTCCTTTGGTTTCCAATCATTTCCTGAAGCCTCTTTGCCATTTCTAGATTCCGAGAAGATACCAGCAATATGTCACAACCCCACACCAGCACAGGCTAAGTGCCAGTCTCCTTCGGCTAATGAGAAATGAACGCTCTAGAGAAAAGCACTCAGCACCATCCCCTCCAGCCACCAGAAAAAGTTCACACTGCCATCTTCACAACTCAACCCTCAGGTGACCTCAGACATTCACAGACAAACACGTGATGACATATACACCAGAAGACATATATACATTCAACACCTCCTGCTGCAAGGTTCAAATTGAACGGGTAGGGCACGGGTGTGCACAACAGGAATGGACGTGTAGGTGAACTTCTTTGGAGGAACAAGTTTGTTGTCATCAGTGAGTGCTGCAGAGCAACAGGTCAAACATCAGTGTGTTGGTGGAAGACGCCCTGCTACTCTGATTCTGAGGACACTGGAGCATCTCTGTGCCAAGAGGTGCCCAGGCTGAGAACCCTGGGGCTAGGAAAGAGCAGCCTGAGAGGGGACCTCCTCAATGGGATCAAGAGATAAAAAGGGGTCAGGAGGAGAGGCCAGACTCTGCCCAGCAACAGGACAAGGGGCAACGGGCACAAACTGGGACCTGGGAAGTTCCACCTGAACAGGAGGACAAACTTCTTTGTTGTGAGGGTGAGGAGCCCTGGCCCAGGCTGCCCAGAGAGGAGAGATCCCAAGCCTGTCTGGATGCCACCCTGGGCACCCTGCTCTGGGGTCCTGCTCTAGCAGGGGGTTGGGCCGGGTGATCCCCAGAGGTCCCTGCCAGCCCCACCAGTCTGGGATGCTGTGGTTCTGGGAAGGGCTCTCTCTTGACTCCGTTTCCCCACAGCTCTCTCCTTCAGCACCTGCCTGAGCTGTAGGTGGGTGGAAGAGGTGTCTTCTGTGTGTACATCACAGCTACACATCCACCACTTTAGGTTAAGACTGGAGTGATGAAGAACATCCTCCTCACTCCTACGGCAGTCATCTATGTCATTTTTGAGTAGGCACAGAGTCCTCCACCCTTTCCTTTTCCTTTATTTTTGTTTGATTGTGTTCATGGCCACAACCACATCTTTTTCTACAGCTCCTGACTCAGAATTTATCAGAACTGGAGAGCAGAGTCTTCCAATGGCTGCTCAGGCACACGGAGCACCAGACCGTTTTCCATACTCTCATCTTTCCCCCTTTCCACGCTCCCACTCATCACCGGGAGCAGCTGCAGAATTCTCCCCCAGCCAGAAGGGAAGACAAGCAGACAGCTGTCACGCCGTGAATCAGACCTCAAACTGTGGTTTGGAGGGGAAGCCTTCAGCTTTATTTCCCACTTGCAGAACAAAGAGCATCTGTTTTTGGCACTTGCAGTTTCGTGCTGATCTGGGGGTTTGACTTGCAGTTACAGATTCCATGTAGGGAA
>NW_010399754.1:15672-17282 GCF_000710305.1 Buceros rhinoceros silvestris
CACTCTCCTGACATTTTTTCACTGGTTAGGTCACTGTGAAATTAAATCCAAATTCTACACGAACAAACAGAATGTTTGAATGAGAGTGAGAGGTCACATGTGCGATTCTCTTCGCTCCTGCGAATGGTGTGACTGGAGCCACTGTCAGCAGACAGGCTGGTGTTCGGCTTTATTGTTTCACGGAATTTGAAGGCAGCAAGCGCTGAAGAATGAACAGACCTTGGCTTGAAAAGCGCTCGTGTGCGCTGCCGTAGTGAGGGATAGAACGGTTTCTTGGAGACACCAGCGATGAAGAGAGCCAAAGTGAGTCACACGGGCGACTGCAGACATCGCATTTAATTGTGTAATAATACTACAGCGAGCACAATTGGCGCAGGCTTGCTGACCTCACAGCTGAAAGCACTATTTAAGATCTGGCTACCAGATGTTCCAGTAGGATCTAGCCAGCTGCTAGCTGAGGTTACCCTCAGTGTTCTAACAGCGACTATTCACAGCTCGGGAGAGATGATTGCACTGGTTTTCTTCTGTGCCCTGCTGTGGGACAAGGCTCAAGCGTGGGGATTCAAGGACGGAGTGCTGCATAACTCCATCTGGTTAGGTAAGAAATCATTTAATTGTGAATGTCTTGCTGCAGAAGTCACGGTGTTTGCCTAAGAGTAGAACGACGAGCACCTCCCAATACAAAACAGAGCCATGCCTTGAGATCAGCTAAACCCGGTGGTTGTTTTATCCCAGTGGCGGCGCGGGTTTTGTCCTCAGGAGCTGGCTGTTGTTACCAACTCTCTGAAGTGCAGGAAAAAGTACTTCTGGAATATTTCATCTGAATGTGTTTTCCTGCAGCATGAGGTAAAGTGAAAACAGCGTTAAATAACAGTTGCTTCTAATGAGGGAAAACGAGTGTGAAAAGAAACATTTGCCAAAGGAATGAATTACTTTCTGCATGAACATACTTCAGATGCCTGGGGTCCTACATAGGAAACTAAATGATCTGGAAATAATAGCGATAATATTTCCTAGCTTCCTAGGAAGGGACAGCAATGTGTGTGTTTTGACCGCTGGTTTGTTCACATCATTAAACAGCAGAGAAAAGGTTTCAAAAGGGCGGCAGAAAATGCTGTGGGAATGGTTTCTTGTACCTCGAGAGGGTTTAAATAGCCCCTAGAGTTCTTAAATAGATCTTCAGAGTTATCCAATACAACAGACAAATATGTTCGGAATATGGGCCCATAAAAGACACCAAAACAAAGGCATGCAGTGAGCACTCGGTTTTACAAACGCCTGTATCCTCTCCAGAATGTTGTGTATTCCCGTAGGGATTTTAGGGAATTCCTGTGGCCAGTGCACCTTTCTGTGGCACTCAGATGCTTCATGAGGGACTGGGGCAACACTCTCGTAGCACGTGACTCCGGTCCCCTCTCGGAGGACCATGTAACAGGAACATGAATGAGAAGAAGTGATTTTTATTGTTTTCCATCTGGCTGCACATTTTTAATGACTTCCCTTCCAAACTTGGCACATGCCTGCTGTGTCCCATAGTTGCCTGGTGAAAAAGAACCTGGGATGTTGGCTGACAGGCAGCTGAACTTGAGCCAGCAGTGTGCCCAGGTGGC
>NW_010399755.1:0-207 GCF_000710305.1 Buceros rhinoceros silvestris
AAAAACCCCAAACCCAATTTTCTTCACCAAAAATAAATGGCAAGCACGTGGCTTGTGCACCCCCACCTCGGTCCCCTCCCTTCAGCGGTGACAGCCGAGCCACCGCGGGCAGAGCTTCTCCCCACCCTTTGGTCCCGGTGCCCTGGCCGGGCTGGTTTGTCCTCCTCCCTGTCCCCAAGACCCACTCGCCGCCCAGCTCAGCCTTAA
>NW_010399755.1:435-1004 GCF_000710305.1 Buceros rhinoceros silvestris
TCTTCGCCCTCATGCAGGAGAAGATCTACATGAGCAAAATCGTGGTGGAGTTCCTGCAGAACAACTGCGACGTCAGCTACGAGGACCTGCTCAACAAGATCGAGGTGAGGGCCACGACCCGCCGGTGGCAACTGGAGGGTGACCGGGCGGGTGGGGGGGTGTTGCTCTGCCACCTTCTCCCTAACCAGCCCCCTCCTCGCAGACCACCGTTCCTCCCGCGGGGCTCAACTTCAACCGCTTCACAGAGGACTCGCTCCTGCGTCACGCCCAGTTCGTGGTGGAGCAGGTGGAGAGCTACGACGAAGCCGGCGACAGCGACGAGCCCCCCGTCCTCATCACGCCCTGCATGAGGGACTTGATCAAGTTGGCCGGAGTCACCCTGGGGAAGAGGTGAGACCCGTGTCCTCATGCTGGTTTGGGGGATATTTGGCTTTGCAGCGACCCAGGAGGAGCCCGAGGCGGGAGTCGCTTCCTCGTCGGGTTTGTGCTGGGAAACCCTTTTGCTTGTGCCTGGCTGGGGTGAGCTGAGGATTTGGGCTCAGCGGCTTTTGTGAAGCTCGGGGGGGGGA
>NW_010399755.1:1115-1579 GCF_000710305.1 Buceros rhinoceros silvestris
GAGGATTTGGGCTCAGCGGCTTGAGCAGCGCTGGGAGGTGGGAGTGGAAACCCTCTCGGGATGGGGCAGACCCCTCTCATGAGGGGGGTCTTGCCGTAGCGTCCCTTTGGGACCCCTTTCCAGCCATGGCGCCTTCCTGGGTGCCTGTTTAGGGTGGCTGTTGGGTGCCCTGGGGGTTCCTCTGCTCCCTGGGTGCCTTGGCTGTGGCTGGCAGCGGTAGGAGGCGCGGGGTCCCCCCTCTCACCGCTCTCCCTTTGGTCGCAGGCGAGCCGTCCGGCGCCAAACAAGGAGAAGGGGCCCACCAAAGCCACCACCACCAAGCTGGTGTACCTCATCTTCGACACCTTCTTCTCGGAGCAGATCGAGAAAGACGAGAAGGAGGACGACAAGGAGAACGCCATGAAGCGCCGGCGCTGCGGCGTCTGCGAGGAACCGGGGTGGCGGGGGGACGACCGGGTCCTGCG
>NW_010399755.1:1885-2361 GCF_000710305.1 Buceros rhinoceros silvestris
GGCAAGTGCAAAGCTTGCCAGAACATGGTGAAGTTCGGGGGCAGCGGACGGAGCAAACAGGCATGTTTGCAGCGGAGGTGCGTGTCCTCCTCCCTGGGCAGCGCTGCCACCTGTCACGGCCCTCTCCACCTCCAGAGGGAGGGGACACGACACTCCCCCTGTGTCCCCAGATGTCCCAACTTGGCCGTCCGGGAAGCCGACGAGGATGAGGAGGTGGACGACAACATCCCCGAGATGCCGTCGCCCAAGAAGATGCTGCAGGGCAGGAAGAAGAAGCAGAACAAGAGCCGGATCTCCTGGGTGGGGGAACCCATCAAGGTGAGGCCAGGCGGGATCCCCCTGGCCTGTGAAGAGGAGGCGGGGGCTGGCGCGGAGGTTTCACGGGGTCCCTGTCCCCTCCGTTTCTGCAGAGCGATGGGAAGAAGGACTATTACCAGCGGGTCTGTATCGACTCGGAGACGCTGGGGGTGGGCGAC
>NW_010399755.1:2501-2990 GCF_000710305.1 Buceros rhinoceros silvestris
CGGGTCTGTATCGACGCGGAGACGCTGGAGGTGGGCGACTGCGTCTCCGTCAGCCCCGATGATCCCACCAAGCCCCTCTACCTCGCCAGGTCGGTGCCGCAGGGACGAGCCTCTGCTCCTGCTGGGGTGGGCGTTCCCAATTAGAGACTGCTAATTGCTCGGCCCTGCTGCTGTCCGAGGCTTCTCCAGCTCTGGGGCGGCTCCTGGTGCCCCATAACCCCGGCTCCGTCCCCCCTCAGGGTGACAGCCATGTGGGAGGACAGCAGTGGGCAGATGTTCCACGCGCACTGGTTCTGCCCTGGCTCGGACACTGTCCTGGGGGCCACCTCTGACCCCCTGGAGCTCTTCTTGGTGGACGAGTGCGAGGACATGCAGCTCTCCTACATCCACGGCAAAGTCAAAGTCATCTACAAGGCACCCTCGGAGAACTGGTCCATGGAGGTGGGTGAGAGGCGGGTGTGTGGAGCTGCTGGAGGGGCGGGAGGCTCC
>NW_010399756.1:0-241 GCF_000710305.1 Buceros rhinoceros silvestris
CCGCAGCCTCCCTGCGAGGTGACAGCCCGGACTGGCGGCGTGGCAGGTAGCGTATTCTACACGGGTACAGCGATGTGACTGCGAGCACGTTCAACCGCTCTAACGTGGGCGACACACACCTGCCCCCGCACACACGCTGGCGGCGTGGCAGGTAGCGTATTCTACACGGGTACAGCGATGTGACTGCGAGCACGTTCAACCGCTCTAACGTGGGCGACACACACCTGCCCCCGCACACACG
>NW_010399757.1:0-459 GCF_000710305.1 Buceros rhinoceros silvestris
GGCTGATGGAGCGGCCGGACGGGGAGGACGCCATGAAGAAGCCGCTGTGCATCTTGCCGGGGGGCTCCGGGAATGCCCTGGCTGCTTCCATCAACCACTACGCAGGGTGAGCCCTGACCCCGCGGGGGCAGCCGCTGCTGGCACCGAGGCAGGGGGATGAGGGAAGTGAAGTGCGAGCACGGCTCCTGCCCCAGGGCAGGGTGCTGGCACGCCCGGCACAGGGGCACCCACCTGGGTCCCTGCCTCCCTGCAGGCTGGTGCAGCCCCAGCCAGACCCGTCCCTGCGAGCATCAGCTCGCACCCCCGTGTCCCCAGCTCCTCCCGGGGCCTTCCTCCTCTCCAGGCTCTGAGTCTGGCACAGCGTTACCCTGAGGGATCCACTCCAGGACACAGCCGATCCCACTGCAGGGTGGGGGGGGCCAGGATTGCCCTCGCCCAGCAGCCCCAGCTCAGTTCCCT
>NW_010399757.1:581-1494 GCF_000710305.1 Buceros rhinoceros silvestris
TGCCCTCTCCCAGCAGCCTCAGCTCAGTTCCCTCTTTCAGGAGCTTTTTCATCTTTCCCACCCTCAGCAAATGCTCACCCAGCTGCTGTCCCTGTCACCCAGCTGGGATACGTCCCAACCCTGACACAGGGGTGAGGGCTGCCCCTGGATGCTGGGACAGCAGGAGAGGCCCCACGATGGGTCCAGCCCAAACTCACCCTCCTCCATCCCTCGCAGCAATGATCACGTTGCCAAGAAGAGGCTGCTGACAAACTGCACCTTCATCCTGTGCAAGGGGCTGCACACGCAGATGGACCTGGTCTCGCTGAGCACCGCCTCGGGCAAGCGCCTCTTCTCCTTCCTCGGCTTCGGCTGGGGCTTCATCTCAGATGTGGACATCGACAGCGAGAAGTACCGCCGGCTGGGCAATGCCCGCTTCACCCTGGGCACCCTCCGGTGCCTGGCCAAGCTGCGGGTGTACCAGGGCCGCCTCTCCTACCTGCCCGCTGTCCCTGAACAGGGCACCTCCCCGGCACCCCAGGAGCCCATCACCAACGGCCAGGCCGGCCACATCACGCCGCCGGCAGGGACGGAAGCGCCTGGGGCTCTGCCCAGCGACTCGCTGCTAGTGCCACTGGCCTGAGGAGGAGTTTGTCACCGTCTATGCCATCTACCAGTCCCACCTCGGCACCAACCTGATGATGGCACCGGCGGCCCAGCTGCACGATGGCTGCATCCACCTCTTCTACCTGAAGGCTGGCATCGGCCGCATGGCCCTGCTGAAACTCTTTCTTGCCATGGACAGGGGGACCCACCTGGACTTGAACTGTCCCCACCTGTGCTACATCCCCGTCCGGGCTTTCCGCCTGGAGCCACGGGCAGCCACAGGCATCATGACAGTGGATGGCGAGGCGCCGGGCTGCGGGGCCGGGGA
>NW_010399758.1:0-956 GCF_000710305.1 Buceros rhinoceros silvestris
GTAGCCCCCGGACGCTGCACCCTTGCCCGAGGGGAGGCACAACGTCCGTGACCCCCCCGAAGGTGTCCACAACGGCTGTGGCGCTCGGGCATTGAGTGACTCAGCGGCTCGGCGGGGACGCGCTGCTAGATGTCAGGAGCAAATAAAATGTAATTTTATTTATTTTTTTTTTTAAAAAGGGGAAATCTGACTGCGAGGCAGGAGCAGGGAGCCCCGAGCGCAGCCGGGACGCGCTGTCGGGACGCGCCTCACCGGGACAGGAGCGCCCTGACGTGCCGGCAACTTCCCTGGGGGTTGGGCACCGGGATGAACTGCAGTTGGGAACCGGGATGAACTGCTCCAGCTCCGGCTCCGTCCTGGTTGTCCCCCCGCGCCCGCGTGGCTCCCAGCTGCTGGTGGCAGAACATCCCTTAGGGCAGCAGGTTTCGCTTTCGAGCGCTGCCAGAGCCCAGCCATCCGCTGCCGCCGGCACCGAACTGCTCCAGCTCCGGCTCCGTCCTGGTTGTCCCCCCGCGCCCGCGTGGCTCCCAGCTGCTGGTGGCAGAACATCCCTTAGGGCAGCAGGTTTCGCTTTCGAGCGCTGCCAGAGCCCAGCCATCCGCTGCCGCAGGAACCGGGGGAAGCCCGGGGAGCCGTGGGACCCACCGGCCGCCCCCCGGGCCCCCGAGTCTCAGCAGCTCCCCCTGAGCGCAGCAACGTCCCGCTGGGCTCAGGCTGAGGCTGGCACAAGCCACCAACTCTTTAAACCCAGCTTTGCTTTAAACCCAGGTTTGTATTAAACCACAGTTCACTTCATCAAACCCAGCTTTACTTTCAAGCTCGTCGGGCTCCTCTGGCAGCGACACCTGGGCATCGCGGAGCTCCAAGCGCTTTCGAAAGCCAACACTAGGCTCAGAATTTACACAATATCACTGGATATGAAAGCGAACCTGACTTATTCCACAGTAACATACCTG
>NW_010399759.1:0-257 GCF_000710305.1 Buceros rhinoceros silvestris
CACCCAGTGCCGCGCGGTCTCCACACTGTGGATTTGATTCCCCGAATCATTCTGCAGCGCAGCCGGCTCCAGCCGGGCGGTTACAGCAGCTCCGGCTCTGCCGGCACCTCCCGGCACCCAGGCAATCTTCCCCAGGGGGAGGATCCTGCCCCGCCGTAGGTGGCTTGTTCCGGGGGGAGCTGAGCCCTCGCCGCACGCTCGTGGTCCTCCGGGAGCCCGTGGGAAGGTGTGCGGGGATGTGCTTGACACAGGCTTGT
>NW_010399759.1:585-797 GCF_000710305.1 Buceros rhinoceros silvestris
TGTGTCCCGAAGCCGGAGCCGTGGTCCCAGCTCAGAGCTGGGGCCCCCCCCCGAATCCAGAGCTGGGGCCCTGAGCCTGAGCCGCGCTCCCGTGCCTGAACCCGGAGCCACGGTTCCACGTCTGAGCATCCGAACCCGGAGCTGTGGTCCCGTGTCCGTGCCGTGGTCCCCACTGGAACCCGGAGCCACGCTCCCACCTCTGCCCCACGGCC
>NW_010399760.1:0-5609 GCF_000710305.1 Buceros rhinoceros silvestris
TCTTGCTCGCTCATCCTCCTCGGGGCCCTGTGCGAAGGCCTGACGCGTGTGTGTTTGCAAAGCCGGCATCTCTTGCAGGACCCGGAATAGGAGCGAGGGAGAGAAGATGGCTGACTTGAACTCCACCTCGTGGGTTTCTTTCATACCCCGAGCTCACAGGGCTGCTTTGGCAAGGAGGATGTCACCTCCGTTTCCTTTCACCTTAACGGTGGGAAATCTTCATCCATTCTGAAATGAAGCGCTGTGGGTTGGGCGGGTTTTTTGTCCGGCTTGACCTTCATTTTCCCCAGCTTTTCAGTGCCTTTCTGCCCTTTACTTTACATTCTTCTCTCGAGCCGGGGCACAGAATCCAGCCGACAAGGTGTTTCTTTTTTTTTTAATCCTTATTGCTTGAACTTGCCTAGCCCCTTTTGAACTGCCGTGCCATTGTGTGAAAACGAAAAGCTACGAGAAGATTATACGGTGGGGTTATTTTCAGCTCTAACACTGCTTTTGTGCCTCTTGAATCTAGTTGCAGGGAAATAGAAGGGAGAGCAGAAACGAGAAAATGTCCTTAAAATGGAGGAAAGATTTTTCAGTACTTTGGACCGAGTTGGGTGGTTTGGTTTTATTAAGTGAACGTGGAGGAAAACCTTTGTCAGAAAGCTTTTGAAAGGCGTTTGGAGCCTTTGACCCTTTGTGTGCAGCCACAGCCGAAGTCCCACCGCTGGCGGGAGTGATGACTTGGCTGAATTGGTACATTCCGGCTAGCCTCAATGTGTCTTAAAATGCCAAACTATCGGGCCTAGTGAGATGCTGTAATGAAAAGAAGACCCTGATGGGGCTTTCAGGGTGTCTGTCAAATCCAACCCAAGTGAGTGTGCAATTCAGGAACAGTGTCTGGTGGATGCCTTATAATGCTCTAATGTGTTTCTTCAATGATTTCTTTCCTTTGACATGCTTCCTGGAAAAATCATCCCTTGACAGAGTTACCAGCTGAGGAAGGTAAGTGTGTTCATTAAATCTTCTAATTCTTGATGATAATTCAGCTTTTGTTTAGGTGCATAACTAAGTGGTTCTGTTACATCTTGCAGGAAAAACCTTACTCGAGCTTGTGATTGAACAATTTGAAGACTTACTAGTTAGAATTTTGTTGCTGGCAGCTTGCATATCTTTTGTAAGTATGAATTTTTTTTTTACTTCATAGGCTTCTGTATCGCAGAATGATGGATGTTCCGCTGTATAGGAACTGTATGTGCCGAGGTTATTCTTTCTCAAAAGGTGGAATTATTAAGGTGTGAAGTAAATTGCTATCTCTTGAAGTAGTTGCCTTGTGAAGAGATTTCTGTATGCTAGAAAACAGCTTCTCAGGGAATCTTTAATTGCATGAGTCATAAGTACGTAACTATACTAGACAGGTTTTTTCTGAAGTCCTTCTCATTCAATCCCATTTGCTTATTTGAGGTGGGATTTCCCAATGCTTTTTGTTGGCTTTGAAAACTAACCTTGAGTAAGTAGGCGTTTAACTGGACGTTCTTTTTGCCTTTGAGTTAATCATTATCAAGTTCAGTGTATCGTCATTGGAAGACATTTTTGGATGCAATGCAGACTCTAAATAGAATTTACACGGCGAGTATTCCAGTTGCCTTCCCTTCCTGATAATAGCAAGGTGACAGTTGTTGCTTTTGACAGTGACAAGAATGATGACGGCTGTGATGGCACCATTGTTGACCAAATTTGGTAACTGACCTTTGAGTAGTCTAGTCATTAAATGGACGTCTTGCTTTGCATAGAGAATTAAAAATCAAGACCACTTTTAACTTCATTTTTTTTAAAGTATGTTTAGGCAATCTTTTTACATAATGTGTAGAGCGTATGTGTTTGCTGGAAAGCCGAGCAAAGGTGAAGTATAGAAGGAAGAGGAAGGCCGTCTGTCCTGGGGAGCTGGACGAGAGAAACAGAAGCGCAGCATTTAAAATTGTTTAGTTAGGAGTAAAAGTTTATAGCAGACTTTGCCCTAGAGTTGTAATTAACTACTTTAAAAAACTTAAATGCTGCAGCTCTTGGGGGAGTGGAAATTGTGGTGACTCTTTAGCTGAGGGCAAGCTAATTAGGATGGGCAGAGGAGAATGCCCTCTGAAGCTTCTCCGTTTGAGGGGGGAAGGGTTGCATTGTGGTGGCCCCTGCAGTACATGCAGTGCTGCTGATCCTCCACCAAAAGAGGCTTCAGCTCTCCCCACTCTGAGAGCTTTGGGGTTTGGTTTGTGTGTATACTGCTACCAGCCGAGCAGTGATCGGTGGCATTGATCTTGACCGTGAAGACAGATGTATTTTACTCACTCTTTGTTGCCTGGGGAGGAAATCAGGCTGCCTACAGAAAATTGAATAAACAGATTATTCTAAACCCCCCTGCTTTTTTTCCCCTCTCTTTCCCATTTTCTCCTCCTGGAGGGTGAGTAGGGGATGTATTTTTGTTCCTGAAAAGTCAGGAGCGTGTCTCTCATCTCATGAAATAAATGACAGCACAGATGTTTGTTAGCCTTTCATGCCAAGGTACATTATTTGTTTCTATTATAACCAAGCAAGTGAAAAATCAAATTCACCAAACTTTAAGCTTTCATTGCTGAATCTGCAGAAGTATGATACCAGACTGACTGAGGTCATAGAACATCTGCTGCCAAGTCCTCATTGAAAACTTGATTATTAACTGGGTTCAGTTTCTTTCTTCAGAATGGTTAATTTTCCTATCTTAATTTAGAGGAGGCTGTAGTAGTGTGGGATAGATTGGGGTTCTCTGCTTCTGTGCAGCTGGCAGTGGTCTGTGTATGACCTTGGGCTACTGCTCTGCATTTTCTGTCTCCTATTTAAGAGTTACGGATACCCGCTATAAATTGATGTTAGTAGTAAAGATTTTATCTTTTTGTTGAAATGTAGAAGAGAAAACTAGATATATTATAATTTTGGTCCTTAAAGTGCTTCCCCTTTGTGTTTTGTTTCTGGCTTTTTTCTTGCTCGGAAGGCAAACATCTGTTGTCTGTTTTTCATAGGTTTTAGCACTTTTTCTTGATTAAAGCGTATTACAGACTTCCGTAGTAGCTCTACAGATCTGTTGAGTATGTTGATATAAAGACTGTATTGCTGCAAAAAGTGGATATAATTAACATCACCTAAATTCTGGTGCCTTTTACCAGCTGTACATTGTCAAATTTAAAAAAAAAATTGAAGATTCAGTTACGAGAGAATCTCAAGGTATTATAGATCATTGTTTTGTGTTGTGGAAGCTTTCCTGGTGATTGGGATCATGAATCGTATTTCTTGCTACAATGACTGCACAGAAACAGCCATCTAACAGTGAGATCTGCATTAAATTTTTGTGCAGAAACATCCCCTCTACCTACAATATAAACTCGTGTGTTCAAAGTGTCTTTTGTGTCCTCTACTCCCACACCCCCTGTCAGGTATGTGTCAGTAAAACAAATCAGACCAACAGCTGAATCCGTGTCACCCGAGCTGATTGCAGGGGTCATATGCGGCGTGTTTGGCTGTAGATAGGATGTCCTACATTCCGAGTTGGAACTGCTGTTACAGATGTGCCTAATTAGTAAAAGCCTTAAGTGTGGCTTTTGTAGAGAAGCGATACGAATAATTTCTGAAGGTGAGTAAATGGATCCATGTATAGGCTTGGACCTTGTCTAGAAGGTGAAGCCTATGAAGGAAGAAACCTGTAGGGTGTATCTCAGCAGTTCAAGGGCCTTCACAGCCTGACTTTCTAGGTGCAAGTAAGAGGATGTTTAATTTTCCATGAGCTGTGGCTTTCAACTCTCGCTTTTGTGTAGCGTGTACTCGGATCTACAGTATTTACATAAAAGAACAGCCTTCTTTGCTGCTTAAATGCCTTTGACAAATTGCAAAATGCAAACTGCATCTCATGTGGACTGACTGTGTGTGTGTGCTTTACGCTGTGGTGAATGGTTAGCCACCCAATCTTCTCTGCATCACGCTTACAGTGGGTTTTTGTCTACAGGATGCAGCGTAGACTATCAACTCTACCACAAACCTTAGTATTAATACAGCATCCTAAGAGCATTCTCCCCCACCCCAATTATTTCTCTGATTCCTAAGCTGTCGTAGGAGTGAATGTTCTGGGAATGTTTTCTAATAGTGGATATCCATGTTTAGATTAAAGTGATACCCTGTGATTTGGTCTGGAGATTTTATAGCCTGTAAATGAGCAGAGTGTGACCAAATCTGGGTGTGAAAAGGTCAGCAAAGTTACTCTTGGAGACAGTAAGATGTGCCAGTAAAAATGTTGCAGGCTTTGCCCTGAAATCCCCCCAAAAGCTACCTGTTAAGGTCAGTAGCGGCGAGTGTGTGGCACAAGATAAGGATTGCTGCAGAACATTACCCTGACGCGCTTTTAGCTAAACTCGGATCGCTCAGCAGCACCCGAGATACCAACTGATGGGTAGCAGTGACAAAACTGAGAAGAAATTGTGATTCCATTTCCCTTTGTAGAAATTGAACTATCGGTACTATGTATCTCTTTTTGTTGTTCCTTACTGCTACACTAAACACAGGGATGTGTTTCTTGTCAGAAATGCGGAGTAGCGTACCTGGGTGCTTGCAACCTGCTAACCCAGATACAAATTTTTAATTTTGTACTTGTATATGTGGTCAAGATCCACTGAGGTTTTTTTGTTTCGTTTTGTCTTTAACTTCTCTATTCCTTGGGTATCAAATAAAAATCTCTGCTGCCTAATGGAACTAAAATTGGGAGGTTTTTCTTTAATATTTCCTGGTGTTTGACACAACTGACCTGGAACAAGTATCAGGACTACTTAAATAGTTTGCATCTGCTTAATTTTAAGCTAATTTGTATTGGAAAATCTCTAAAAGAGGGTTTTCTGAGCAGTAGTTAGTACTCAGTCCAAAACATTAAATCTTAATTCACAGTATCCTGTGAGAAGAAAGCTCTTAAAAATAGTCCACAGTTCTACATGGCCTAACTTAATTAGTCCAGGCTTTCTCTTTGTTAGGATGAGATCTTGCTTCTAAGTTTCCATTGTCAAAATGGAAAACAAACAGAAAACCTTGTTAGGTTGCTGACAACAAACTGTTTGCTTTTCCTCCGTCAGTAGTAAGTGGGTACAGCCTGCTGGGCAACAGAATTCCATCTTGAAACTTCCATTCTTTAATTCTGTTTTTGTTGCTGCAGTCATCCGAGAGAACTTGCCTCCCTAACTACCTGACAATGCAGGGGTATGTCTCTTGTGGCAATGCAAAAAGCTGTAAGGCCACTTCTGTTCCTTCTAGCTGTTTTCATCAGCACTCACCTCATTGCTGCCTGACTTCTGCATTGTACCTCTGCCCCCTTTTTACAAATAACCATGAAAACTAAGTGCTATTTGCCTGTCATTGTGTATTTTTCAGCTTAGTGTCCTGCAGGTCCACCCCATTAGGCTTCTGCAAGCTGTGGCCCTAGCAGCCCTAAAGCAAATATGCTGAATGAAAGTTGTCCTTTAAGCTGTTTACGTTGGCTGTTGATATGGGACTTTTATGTCTTGCTATTAATTTCCCTTATATTTCCAGACTTGCATTTCTCTTGAGTGATTATCTTACTCTTTCTTTCC
>NW_010399760.1:5701-20416 GCF_000710305.1 Buceros rhinoceros silvestris
CCCTACTCTTAAGCTTCTGAAATACATGGTAACTTTACTTACTGACCATACAGCCTGAACAGTACATTGGAGATCAATGACCTGGAAATTAAGCTGTTCTAAATGTGAGTCTTAAAGTGATTAGGGCTGAAATATGATGGGGCCCTTCTGAATAGCAGTCACATAAAAGATCTCTCATTGTAAACCTCTCCAGGGTCTTAGAAGTGTGGTAGTGGAAACTTCTTGACAAGGACTCAATGCCTTGGTCAAGAATTGTCTAGTCTCTGCCAGGCTTCAGAGTATGATCTGTCGTTACTAAAAACACTTAGTTAAATGCTTGTATTCCTTGTTCTACTTTCTCTTTGGTGTTTTACTGTTGTTTTGTTTTTACTTCAGGTCACTATCAAATAATAAACCTGATATGTTACAGCAACGTGTTGTGTATCGCAAGTGTCCTGAATGGAGTGTTAATACAGCTGAGGTTTGCTAACAAAATCAAGAACTCACAATGTATTCTGTTATTTATATGTCTACATTTACTAAAAGGTTCTAGAACTAGAGCTTAGGTCATTCCTCCGTTAGTAATTGTTGGAAACTCTTTGGGGGAGAATTGTGTGTTGCTGGCTTCCAGGATTAACTAGATACTTCATTTTAAGCTGGTCACGGATTGCTGAATTTTGGCAAAAAAGCAGCAGCAAAGATCTAAAACATCAAAGCTGTGCTGTCAGGGTCTCTAATCTGAGCTGATCTGCTCTCTTTGAAATAATGGTTTATTGAGTTAAAAGATCCCTAGAAAACTTAATTTTGGTTCTCCTTGACATACTTGGATCTTGCTGTCCTTGTAGCTACTTGCCTTACCTCTTAAAGTTGAGGGCTTTCTCAGCGTTACTTGCAACATGGTCTTTCATCAGCGAAGATTACGGTTTAGCGTCGCGTAACGCAGATGTTTTATTCCAGTTAACAAAGCAGGCACCTACGAGGTTAAGATCATAAAGTGATGGAATTTACTTGCGTTTTTGGAATAAAAATGGGCTCTACGGAATTCCAACACGGAAAGAAATAGATACTAAGTTGCTTTTCTGATGGCAGCGTGTGACCTTGTATACGTTAAAGCTGGAAATGTTCCATTAGCTCTTCCTGTGGCTCCTCAGGAGGCAACAGCGCTAGTGCAGGGTAAAAACTGTCCGTGGTACAAGGGCGTTAGGTGTGAAGACGACAGTGTAGATGGCATGACCGCTTTAGCAGGTCAAATGGCAGAAGTTGTTTCTGGGTTTTGGAGATTAGTGGTGTGGGAGGATGGAAGAAATACCGAGATGGAGAGAGCGTGAGCGATCCTAACTAAATCTCTTCTCCAGAGGAATTACACAGACCCTCGAAATACTGTGTTGCCTGCTGGAATGTGTCGGTCTTATTAATCATAACCTGGATCTTAGAAGTTTATCCTTTAGTAATAAAAATTGGTTGTTGCGTTGGTTTTGCTTGACAGTCTGTTTTCTGCTTGAGGCTTTTGTGCTGCTGCTCCTTCCTTTTAACATCCTGGAGCGTTTCACAATTGAGCAATAGCTCTGAGCAGTATGTTGGTGGAATTATGGCGCTCGCTTTAGTAATGGTTTGCTCGCTGCAGTCTTCTAGTGATTCAGAGTGCTGTTGCCTGACTACCAGCCCTAATTATCTCAACACGTTGTTCCTATTTACTGTCACTTTCCAGGCTTCCTGTTGCTCAACACATTGACGAAAAAGCTCTTCCTCTCTGGTCGCGTTGGCTTGACATTTCTTGAGTAACTGCAGAGCTCTGCAGACACATACCCATTCAAGTCAAGTGAATGGCAGAGGCCTAAATCTGGAGTGTAGTTCTAAAGCAAATGAATTAAAATCAAATCTGTGTGGAGCCTTTCATGCAAGTCAATTTACTTTTTAAAATCCAGTTTTATCAGCTACTCAGCTCAGAATTCAACTTCAGATGTAATTATAAAATTCACTTAGACACTCCTTTAAATAAGTAGTTACTTATTTTTCCTATCTACTCTCTGAAAACACACAAAGGTGTTTTTGCTTGTGTTTTTAGGTTAGTGGTAAAGAACAATTAGCCTGGTTGGAATTCAGATTCTGGCAAAGTTTTAGTTTCTGTGTAGTCAAAATAATCTGTCTGCATCCTCTTTTATACAGCGATGAAATTTTTTTTTAAGCTTTTCACTGCCATAGCTGTTGTCACAACTTGTGCTTTCATTTGTGAAGGAAAAGTAGCAGTATGTTTCCCAAATAAATCGCTTGCTCCTTTAAAAGAAGAGCGGCCTTGGAAATGAACTTTGTACTTCTTTACTAAAGATTCTTTTCCTCCTTTTCCATTGCTTATTGCCAACTCATTCATGAACTACAAAACTACACCTTGGAGGATTTGGGGGTTTCCAAAATTGCTCAAGTTGAAACTCAAGCTGAGATTTACCTGGTCTTTGAGTTTGCAAGGTGTCTGTGGAAATCAGTTAGTAATTTAACTCACGGTCTTTCTCTTACAGGTCCTGGCCTGGTTTGAAGAAGGTGAAGAAACAATCACAGCATTTGTAGAGCCTTTTGTAATCTTACTTATATTAGTAGCCAATGCAATTGTGGGAGTGTGGCAGGGATGTGGATATTTTTACAACATTAAATCACAGATGTTTGGTGTTTATTTTGGTTTAGGAGGAAGGACTCTACAGGGTAGTGTTAGGTCCTTCATACAATTCAAGTGAAAGGTATTGCTAACTGGAGAGTCAACACACCATAAAACTTCTGTGCAGAAAGTGTTGACTTAAGGGTAAAACGAAAGCTTCAGAAGTACTGCCAAAAAGGCAAAGTGCCCATCAGTGTTTGGCCACACACTGGTGAACATGTGAATGAGACAGTCCAGAATGAAGGCCTGAATCCAGGAAATACATCAAATCTTGCAAAGTAAGAAGCAATCAATTGCATCAGCTCACAAAAAAAGGGGCTTTGTCCAACTAAGGAAAAAAGGATGGAACACTTGTAATCTGGTTTGTCTGTTTCCTTTTGAGACAAATGCTCTGGCTTAGTACGTTTATTACTACGGTATTAATTCTTCCTACTTAATAGTACCTATTAAGTGTACATCTAAAGACTGCTTGTCCATCAAAAGGCAGAAGATTCAGAGGTAATGTCAGTCACGGGGTGACAGCATTGCCCCTCCAAGTGTCATTTTCTATTCAAGTCTTCATAAAGCAATTGTGCAAGGATTAATCTCAAACTTGAAACTTTGAGTAACTGTTCTGCAAGTAGTAATTTTAAGCATGAAGTGTAAAGTTATCTTGTAGTTTGGGGGTTTTCTTCTGTAGTTGTATACCCTGTAGTGTGCAAAGAATATGTGTAAATACATATCTATTTCTACAAGCAGCAAACTTAATTGTGAAACGGAATTGCTGTACTGACTAAATGACTCATTCTCTTGTTTTAATGGGCATGGAAAACAAGTCACAGTACATAACCTCCACCCATAAATGTATCTGTTTCTACAGGTACTAGATACGAGCAACTGAGTCATTGCCTTAGCTCTGCCCTGCTCAGCCTTTCCCCTTACACGCACTTTTCCCCAGGTGCCATCTGCTAGTACTGCAGTGGTTGGCAAGGCAGCCTAACTACCGTAACTTAAACTGAGAACGAAAAGATATAGTCTAACATGCTGAGCTGGCTGTCCTAGCTGAATCGTGTTTAATTCTTCTTTTATTTCTCCTTTTTGAAGGAAAAGTTCTGTTTAACCTTCCATTTGTAGGACTTTCGGTGCCTTTAAGGTTTTGCCTAATGCTAACTCGCAGTGAATGCACAGAGAATCAATATCAGCACTCTTGTGCTGAGGAGCAGAATTCATTTACCTGGTGGAATATGAGGCTAATATTAATTATAGCTTTAGGGGTCAGTACTGGTATCTGCACTTCAGAGTGACTTGATTTGCTGAAACGAAGTTGGTAATGTGCTGTTTGAGTGTTGTCTTAATGTGACCCTTGGTTTCTATCAGTAAGTGAAATTCAGTCCACTCCAGTCTGAGTCGAAGCTGGTACAGCTGAGACAAGGCTATATCCATCAGCCTTAATTCTGCTTATTGCTTTTCTATGTCAAAAAGCATCCGTAAGCTATATAGAGCTCTTCATGTGGCCTTCCGGTAACAGGACAGGGTGGATATTCTTGATGGGAAACGCTGCAGGGTTTGAATAAACAACTTCTAGGTTCTAAATGCCCGCTAATGTCTGAATTATGTTGTAATGATTTCCAGTCAGTAACCTCATAAGGGGAGGGGTCACATAATTCTCTGTATTAATACATGTAGCTAAGCTGAGTCAGTAGGATTCGTGTGATACTGCATCTGAAAAAACAGATATATGACATATGTCATTTTCCTTGAGGGTTTTTAAAGTTACTCGTTTTTGCTGTCTTTTAGGAAAGAAATGCTGAAAATGCTATTGAAGCTCTTAAAGAATATGAACCAGAAATGGGCAAGGTGTATCGACAAGACCGAAAAAGCGTTCAAAGGATTAAAGCAAGAGACATCGTGCCCGGCGATATTGTAGAAGTGGCAGGTTAGACTCATTTATGTAGTACGTACGTGTATTAGCGTGTTATTGTTGAATTGTTGGGGGGAGCCTTGTCTTAATGATTTGGGGCCCGGGGGCGGGGGCCTAAGATGCCTAAGTACACGCTTTCCTTACGAACTGTCTTGCCTCTGTTCATCTGTAATTACCTTAAATGTGTGTTTGCACTGCGGGGATTGTTTTTCAAATTGCTGTTTAGTTTAATTGGTAGGTCTAATAGCAAAGCATCTTAACTTAGTGTTAAAACCTGTTAGTTTTAACACTCAACATGACTCTTAAAATTTCATTTTCTAAAGTCTGGTTTCAGAGTGTCTTGTCAGGTTTTGATCACAAAATACTCTCTTCCTTTCTTCTTAATGTGTGCCATTTCCTTAGCTTCTGGAATACAGATTTTTGTTTCTATTAGCAATGCTCTAGCCTTTGTCTCGGGAAAGCTAATTTCATCTGGAAGTTTTTCCACGAGCTTATGCTCGTGGTAACAGTGCCTTTCAACTTCTCTTCACAAATGTCTTCCTGTGTTCTCTCTGCTAGTATGACTGGCATGTGACATCACTGTTACCATATAGCTAAAACTCCTTCATTTTGTTGATAATGCCATACCAATAACTTTTTCTCTAAATTGGACTTGTCAGTGACTAATAATTTTATTCCTTCCCAGATAAAACTAGGTGGCTCTTGCTAAGTGTCAGGCATGATTGCATTCTTGTATTTTGTAGGTCATTATCAACTGAGTGATTGCTCCTTTGGGGGCAATTTAAGGTGTACATCAAATTTTCTTTTCACTAGTGTCACTTTGCTTTTAGAGGTAGTAGCTGTCTCAAGAGGAGATAAATATATACCCTTAAACTTGACTATCCTCCTATTTTAATTAGCGGGCAGAGAGAGTATGCACTCAAAATGAAGTTGCTGTTGGCTGGCTGCCCAGCTTTCGTTCCTGGAGAAACTTTAACGTTCGCTGAGCCCTGTCTGAGGCCTCTGTTTTCTGCATAGGATGGTTCAGCTGCAGCAGCCCTGGCTGGGGTAGTTCAGAGTGAGAATCTCATGAAGGTGGAAGCTGGTTTCCTCTTAACATCTGTTGGTGATAGCTGAAAAAGGGGTGAATTATGGCACCTCATCGCTTAGTCTGCTCTTCTGACTTGCTATTGCTGCACTGTACAATCAAATCCATGAGTTACACAATGAGGTTTTGTTTCAGTAGCTGATGTTTTCTGCATCCTTTTGAGGCAAACAGAACAGGATAAATTACAGATTCTGCAGTAGACATTGGTCAAATCTTTATGCCGTTTTTAAGTGTCGGCAATAGAATGGTTCTCTTGGAAGCAGTTTATATCACGGGAATACATTGGGGTTGTATTTCTTGGTACTTTAAGCAGTGTTGATGGAATTGGAAGATGATGACTATGTATTTTGTACTGGTCTGGGCTAGCTCACTAAGGGAAAATGCTGGATTTTGCTGGTGTCTACAGCTCGGAAAATTTTCTGCTTGATTATTTGCTGGTTTGGGAGAGGTAAAGATTTTATGTTCATCTTGCAAAAAAAGAAATTTGTATGTGAAATACCCAGGGGATGTGTGGGCTTTTACTTACCTCGCTGCGTGTTATCAGTTACTTGTGCCATCTCTTTAAAAGGCCTATGTCTGAAGGAGAGAAAGGAATTGGAAATAATCCACTGACTAGCATAGCTGTGACACTAGGCTTTTTTTTTAAAAGGGCAAGGTTTAAAAAGTAGTATGTTTATGTAGAGAAACAAAAATTATCCAGCTTTTATGACTGTCCTTTAAGGTACGTGGTTTATCTTGTTGACTGACTGTGGAGGCTCATACTGGTTAAAATACTCACATAAACGGATAGGTCAAATAGTTCCAAGCTAGTCTGAAGACCTCGGCGTATTTTTATGTTGGCAAATAGAATCAACTGCAGCTTCAAGTGAAGGTGACTAAGTGTAAGTCAAGTGGATATTTAATACAGAAATAAGTGCTTCAATGTAATACCCGCTCTGATACTGAGACAATAAATTCTAACTTGTGGGTAGACAATGATGAAAATTTAATTGTAATCAAATCGGAAAAGCTACCGAGCAAGTAGAGAAGAGCAATACACTCTGTACCAGCACTGATGTCAAGACCTGGAGGTGAGAGAGACTGTGTGCATGCCTGTGCCTCAAGCGTAAGAGTATTGCGATGGCCTTTGACATGGTGTTTGCAAAAAGATGACCATGTAGGGAAGTGACAGAGCACTTCATCCTGGGATTTATATCTGGGTATGGAATTCTGGGCCAAGTGCCAATGACATTTGTGTGTCCAGGCAAATATCTTTGAACTGAGTGGCATAAATAACCAGGTGATAGGTTTCTCCCCTATGCTGATACGTAATTTTGAATAGCTTTCTACAGGTCTTCCATTGCAAAATAGTTGTATTTAGTGCTATAACAGCATTGTAGATTTGTTGTAGCTATCTGTGGGTCTGACATGGAGAACTCTTTCATCCAGAAACTGGTAGATGGTTTTGCAGTCTGAGGGAAGTGGGAGAATCTATTTGCCTCTTTACGTTACAAG
The DNA here is from genome assembly GCF_000710305.1 of Buceros rhinoceros silvestris. NCBI lineage: Eukaryota > Metazoa > Chordata > Aves > Bucerotiformes > Bucerotidae > Buceros > Buceros rhinoceros. The sequence goes on from NW_010399760.1 coordinate 12,809, forward strand.
AGTTTCCTGAGAATAAGGAGCATTGAACCATTTCCAAAGTCACTTGGTATTTTCAGAAGTTTTGAACCCACTAAAGATAACCTGGTCGGCTCAGTGTGACTCAGTGCAATAATGGCTTATACTATTACTTTTTATTCTGGCACCTTAGGCTATTTGTAAAGTTTGACTGAGTTCGTTATATAGGCTATTAGGTTTGCCTTGTTGCTTTCTAGAATAAAGCTCCTGGAAGATCCTGTCTTTAACTGATCTGTCAACAGAGGAAACAGATGCTGGTTTATTTGACTTGAAGTAATAGGGGGAAAGCGCAGGTCTGCATTGTCACCTTGCAGTAAATATGGAATAACCTGAATTAGATTATCCCTCAAGTGGCAGATAACCGACTGTTTTATGGGTCTCTTGAGGATCAGTGTGCATACAGATACTGCAGAACTCTTGATGAGCAATTACTGGTCCTCATGCCTAGTAGCTGACAAATTCAACGTCAGTGCTACGTGGAAATGTTGCAGGTCTGCTAGCAGGCACTATAGTCCGCATTTGCTCAGACTGTGCAGACGTTAATTTCTTAACTCTAGGTATTAGGGCGACTTTCTTCCATGTCCACTTGAGCAGAGATGGTGGAAAAGGTACTGTACAATCAATGGGAACTCTTTGGGCTGAAGCTTGGGGTTACAGGTTTGGGATGTATGCCTTAAATTTGCTTGCAGACTTCTGGTGGGCATCCTTCTCAGAACTGGAGTGTTTTAAGAGTTACTAAGCTACACTGTTTGTTTCTTTGAATTGATGAACTGAAAAAACCCCAGATGCTGTCCTCAAATGGCTTTTCAGTTGGCCCGTCTTAAATGGATTATCGTGCTGCTATAAAAGTTTATTGGAGGATGTGTTCCACATTTGTAAGTAGTGACCCTCTTGGTAGATTAAAGATGCCCTTTGTTTTAGTGGAGTTTTTGTTTGCCTCAGTTAAAGTAACATTTTAAAGAGAAACTTAAACCAGCATGGCTTTAGTTCTTCGAAGTTTTGTGTGAAGTCTAGTCTGACGAATTGGGATAAACTAGTTGCAAGCAATTTATTTTTGAAGCAGCACAATTGGGAACAGAAATGAGCTTTGTTCACTTCCATTGTATTTTCCTGTGTGAAATCTTCTATTTTGAAGATACAGAATATCTGACTATTTGCAAATGAATAAGTGAATGTTCACTAACTGCAAACTGACCAAACTGGAGTCGCAGTAGTTTCTCCTTTCCCTGAAGTGCTGAATGATGGTTCTTGTCATGCATTATATTATCTGTAAGGACTCTACAGCTTAAAAACACAACAGACTTCCCAGAACATTATTAAATTAGCATGTATTCCAGAGACTGAAAGTTTATATCTGACATAAAGTATGCAAGAACTACTTTCCAAAGCTTTTAGTTCTAACTGCAGAGCCCTTCAAAGACTTTTCCTAAAGCCTAGATGCCTTATAATTCAGGAAAGCTAAATTTTGGGGTGAAGAATATTGGAAAAGAAGATTCTTAAGGTGAATTACATCAGTCTCCAGTGTGATTATGAAGAGCTACACGTTCTCCCTGACAGTCTATGCAGCAAACATTGGCGTTACAAATCTTACTCCAAAATACCTGGGTCCCTGTGCCTTGTTACTTTTCTAATAAGTAGAATAGATTTGCAGACTCAATGGTAGAGATGCAGGAACATTGTCTTTTGAAAAGTATTGAGAATGCTTTTGAACCAGAAAAAATGTGAAAGTAAGATCAGTGGTTAATAAATACATGTACAAGTAGTGCATAAGTCAGTGAGCCTTTTGGCTGTCAAACTCTAACACGGCAGAGGCAGTTTTGAGATAACCGGGCACAGTCCAAACTCCATTCCATACTCCTGAAGTCTGGAGTTGTGAGGTTCAAGTCTGGGCACAGCCTAAACTAGTGACACTTCCAACACATGTTTGAAAACTTATGAAACATATCTCTAATTTTTTTCCCCATTCTCGAGCATTTTCCTCCGTATTTGCCAAACCGTTAAGTAAAATTAAAAGCTAAAGCTAGGCAAATTCAGATTGGAAATAAGTGCAGGCTTCTAGGCAGGGTACCTGTGCGTTGGCACATCTTATTTAATGTCCTGGTGCCCTCTTCAGAGAGAATGACACTGAGAAGTATGTTTTTACAGGAGAAGAAATGAAATGGGAATCATTCAAGTCTTATGGACTGTTTAATGCATTGTATCAGTTTTTCTCAATATAAGCCTCAGTACCAACCTTAAACTGTTTTGCTCCCGGAAAGCTAAGCTTCTTCTGTCTCTTTGGTTTTCATTGATAAGGAGACAGTTAGTGTTCTGTCTGAAGTTTTTCTTAACTTGAACTCTTAACAGTTCTTGGGTTGAAATAATCGTATTTCTGCATACAGTAAGCTCCGTGGATATCGTCTGTCTGTCCAGAACGCAGAATGGTGTATGATAGAGAAGGACATTCCATGAATGTTATCTAATCTGTAGCATGCATCATAACTGCAAGGAATTAATGTGTTCAAATGTATTTTTCTGGCATCTTGGCACTAAAAGCAAATGCTGTTTTACCAGTACGGTTAAAACCGAGTGGATCAGTGCTATTATAATCTTGTTGGAAAACAAAACTTACTGGTTTTGAGTGGAAACTCAGACTTAAAATGTTTTATAGTCGCTCTTCTAATTTTGATAATTTGACTCTTTTGACCTTGCATGAAAGACTAGATGGATTCAATAATCTTCCTCTTTTGTAGAGCTTCTAGGTTTTGGTAGCGTTTTATTATACCCTGTTCAGGAAGCGTTAAATACTTAAAACCTGTTACTACGGAAGAAAAATTAAGTTTCTGATGGTCTAAGGAAATCAGACACAATAAGAAGACTAGATTGTACAATGCAGGGGGGGAAGAGGAGTGAAGATGAGCTCGTGTTAAGGATGTTTAATATAAAAACCAGTTGTGTTGCAACAGCTGTAGTTCTAAATGGAAGCAGTCCTTGTGTTCGGGTGTACGTTTTAGCTATTACCGATCCCCAGCAGAAACAATACTCGGGTCTGGCTGATAAAAGGATGTAGCATCCCATCTACATCCCATCTGTTACTTGAAGGGTACTCATTTCAGCTATTAAGTGTTAAGGTGACACCTTAACTTCATGTAAGAAGTTTGAGTTGCCTCGGTGTATTAGTAAATAAACACACGATGGTGTGACATCTAATTTCGAGGGTAAGAAACTTATTTTGGAGTAAGAAAGGGAACTTTGAAATAACTGACTCTTAAATGGGCTGAAGATCTCATTAGGAAAAGTGGTTTAAGTAACTGTACTCATAACATGTAATGCTGAAAGAGTTAAAGAAAATAATTGCTAATTCTTAATGGTTTTTGACAAAAGAATTAATACTTACCTGTTTGCCCTTTTGATGGTAAAACTCTGTGTGGTGTATTTTGAATCGGAGATGTTTTAATAAGTGTGGTAGGTTATCTGCTGATTTTGATGGTATTTCTACCCTAGCTGGATAAAATTAGAGCATCCTAATAAAGCAGGAGAAAGACACTAGTGTCTTAAAAATACACGGAATGTGGCAACAATGAATTTTCATCTACTAAAACACTTAAAAGGGAGGAAAACAACACTTTTTTTTTTTTGTCCTTTCCATTTGGTGTTTTATGGAAGTTGTTTTGGGGAATGTTTTTACTCACTTTCAGGAAGTGTTCTTTGTGTTCCCGAATTGTTCAACCGTGTGTTAAAATAGTATCCCAGTTCTTCAGAACTTACCTAAAAATAAAGTTATAAAATAGGACAACAGTGGCAGAATAGTTTAGAGCCGTAGTGATAATCTTTATTGCAAAAGCCCAGTTCCAGCCCCAACCCGCTGATCGTGGATACAGGTCGATGCTGGCTTTGGTTAGTGATAAACATAAGTGATAGGTACATGTTGTATACAAACAACCATTCTGCCTCTGTTGACTGTGGTCACTTAGATGGGCTTTTTGCAGACGGATCACTTTCTTAGCCAAGAAGATGAATTGTTCTTATGACACTAACATAAGAAGCAAAATTTTTCAATTTTTCTAATGTACTTGTCTGTGAACCTCCTCTTAGCAAGTCTTCAGTTGTGGGAGGGATCTGGAGCAGTTAACAGAGCTGGTATCAGTGTTCAAAGTATACAGTTAAAGTAGTCGTTTTGCTTTGAGGACTTTTGTATGACATAGCGGCTTTTGGGGGCTAAAGTTGTTACTGCTTCCTGAGCCTTCCATCACCAGCAATTTTGATGAGATTATCTAGAATATCATTTGAGACTTGAAAGATAAGTACAGTCCTCTTATAGTCTTAAGTTTTTTTGTTAATACTCAGTTATAGCTAGAAATATGACTGGGGACTGAAATCCACATGGCTTTAATAGTTTATTTTCCTTTCAGCTTCATTGTTCGTAGAAAATGTGCCCCATCACTTCTGCCCGTCACTGCAGGCTGCTTAAACTACAGCCTGATCTAGCCTACAACACGCGAATAGTAGAGGCTGTAGCAGTCTCCTGGTGAGCATCTCAAACCATATTCTGACAGAATTCCAGAGGTAAATGTTTAGTAATATTGCTGTCTTGGAAACTGGGAAAGTAAAAGGCATATCAGTTTGGTATCAAAATTCTAAAATTGTAGGGTTCTGTGTGTGAATAAAAGGTTTCTGTGAACAAAGCTGTAATGATCTGAACCAAATCCTGCTCTCGCTCTTCCAAGAAACAGTCAGTTTTTTAGGTACCAGGATTGTTCTAATTAGTATTTAAGTATTTGGCTAAACTACGCTTTAAGAACATGTAGCTGGGCAGTTCTGAAAGCAGCTTAGTTGATTGTTGATTTCTTCAGAGCTGTTGTAGAAATCAAGTGACTACTTAGATGTAAAAAAATTTGGTTACAACAATGAATGCAAACCCTTCTACTGACTTACTTTAGGCATAAATCTGTCGGATTATATAGCAGCTCTGTACTGAGCAACACAAATTGCACATTCACCTTCTAGTTTCTTGTCTTTCAAACATTGGATAATCGTTTTATAGGTCTAGTGGAGTGAAATGTAATTGAATTAAAAATTAAATTTAAAAAAAGCCCAACAACCTCCCCCCAGTTTCTTTCCTGTGTTAAAGTATATGGAAAAAGGCCACCTACAGCTGGATGAGATCTGCCCTAGACTTCTCACTAGACATTTCCTGTGGGTTCCTATCTATCCTAGGATGGTTTCCTGTCTATATTCAATTTCAGTTATGTTCATGAAAGTATATTAAAGACTGTAAATGACTTGGTGTCATAGCTGTTATTTTGCTAAGAGCTGCTTAAAATAGTTCTGGAATTGACCCTGATGCACAGCTTTCCTGCCTATTGGAAATGCCTCGAGTACTTTACTACAGCCTTCTCAAACGGAGATGGTGAGTCTTAAATTGTTGAGATAAGCTTAGAAAGCTGCAGTATCAGAACAAATATAACGCTTTGTTTCTGGTGATTCAGGCAATTCCAGTGGTTTTCATGGAAATACAGATGCTTGATTGTCAATATGCTACTAGAGCAGGGGTCTCTCCTGGTGCTTTAGGTCTTGTAAATGTTGTTTGAGTTTGAACATCTTAGAGCTGGTTGGAAGTAGGTTAGAAAATTGCTCAAACTTTGCCATATGTTCTGTCTAGTTACAAGATGATTTTTTTTTAACAGCTTCTTTTTTGTTTTATGGATTAACTCTTTAACAGCACTGTCAGATGTGGTGGTGTATTCCAGTTGCCTGTCGTTTCCCAGCTGCTTTAAGTACTTTGGAAATGTTTATGCAGACTGGCAGGTGTAACACCACATTGCACTGAGGTATTCGCCTGTTGTTCAGTCATATCTGAAAACCAGCTGCTACTACATGTCTGTGTCTAACCCTCCTCGCGACATCAGGGGGGCATATTGAATAGTTTTGCCTTTTTTGGCCTAGGTCACTGTTTGTCTAACGCTATTTTCTCATGCTGCTCAAGGGCATTGTGGCTTAAATCAGTTTTCATGTGCTATAATGATACAAAAAAGGGGTTTTGTGACTATTTATTGGATCCCTTCATATACATATGCTTACAAAATCACATGTAAGTCTGGAAGCAGAACTACCCAACCTTGTGCTGATTTTAATGACTGGGCTTTCTTTTGACCTTACGAAAAGTCACGTGGAGCAAGTTCACTTCACATTTGAAGTAGCATTAAGTCTCTTCACCATTTTATTCCATTGTTTTTCTCTGAGTGGTCATATGTTTTAAGGCTGTAACATCACTGCGGAGTTTTTCGTGGTATTATTCGTTAATGTGCGTTATTGCCGATAGTTGCATAAGCAGTCCCTGTAGGAATTGCAGCTTGTTTTAATTTTACTGTAGAGACACAGAGTCCATCTACTGAGATCAGCTCTCTTCATCTGGTTATTCTCCCTCCTTTGTCTCTTTGCATTGTTTTATAGAGAGGAAGCTAACACTTGGATATTTGCAGCGTTAAATTACATTAGAAGTGTTCAGTTATATGTGTTCATTAGCAATATTGACATGCAGAATGTAGACCTTCACCCCATACAAGTCAGAAAGGTGACTCTCATTAATGTGCCTCAGCAAGTTAACTTGCAGGCAGCCGTTTATTTGCAGTAGTCACAAAATGGTGAAGGTTTAGCTCTTTTCTTAAAAACTAGGAAACTGAGAAAATAGGAAGGTGGAAGAATTAGTTCTGGGATGATAGAGATGCTGGAGCTAAACTGGCTGCAACACAGCTCTGGCAACAGCCGCTGTCACCTTTAGGAGCGTGTTCTTAACTTTGGTCATCTGCTGTCTCTGACATCGGGTAAGTGGAGGTTTTCTGGTTTGTGGGGCTCTTTTTCCTCCAGTGTTGCCTTCTGCAAAATAGAAATATATATGCTGAGATAAACATAGCATAGAGTTCGGTGAGAATCGTAACTGGGCTGTGGACTGTGGTATATTTGATAGAGTAGCGTTATTGAAAAATAAAGGTAGTGCGTGATCTAAAACTGAAACATCTGTCAGTGTTCAAGGTATAACATTAGAAGAGCAGATTTGCAGAAAGCATGTTATTCTCACAACTGGTGCCAAAGAAAGGGAAATACAACCTTTTCTCGTTTCTAAATAAGTAAATGTGAGTAACGTTCTGGTTGTTGGACAGCAGGAGACTGATTTTGGACATAGAGAAAACAATGTTGAGAAGACTTTCCAGGACATGTGTTCTGAAAAGGAACCTTGATTCACCTTAGCTACGGTTTTGGTTGTTTATAAATACACGTTCTGAAATTGATATCTTTCTCTTGAGAATGTTTTCCTTTTGCTGTCAAGAGGTATTTGTGTGACTAGAAAAACAACCCGGTGATTTACAGCTTTTCTTCGAGGTTAGTAGGGGAATACATCTTGAAGGCAAATCGAGATTGGCGAAGTATATTGGATACCCAAGAAATGGGAGTATCGCAAATCACAAAAGCAGTAATAAGCTGTCAGCAATCTTAGTTATGGGGACAGTTCCTGGAAGATCATTTTCCTGGCTGATAGAGGTTGGTTAGAAATCTCCTGAATAACAAAATTCTAACAGTCTTGTTTGTTTCTTTGTAGTTGGAGACAAGGTTCCT